>NC_083599.1:77525421-77831046 GCF_020882245.1 Rhopalosiphum padi
TGAAATAATTTATGTACTGATGAAAAATATTCCAAGTCCAAATGGCAGAAATAAAAAGACACAGCATGCAACAATAGCACACTGCATATTCTTCCTAGAGTTATCAGATAGAAACATAAATATAAAAGGCTTATAATTTATAAATATTTAAACACACAGTATGTTGAGTTACTAAAAAATATTATAACTTATTTAAATCATAATTAATAATTAAATAAAAATTATATGATATTTAACTGTAATACATTTCAGGAATCAGAAATATAAATATAATTATAAGATGTTCGCTTAGAAACATTTCATCATGTCTGTAAAACTATAGTAGGGGAGACTGGGTATGATTGTAACATTTTTAACAAAATCATTTATTTCTTCCAAGATTAAAGCTTTTTTTCTTCATATATATTCATCGCAAGTGTTACACTCCTAAGTATAATCTTTTTGCTATACATAGATTATAAGTGATATATGATTTTTATGTTAGCATACATTTAATTGTCTTATTAATATTATTTTGTTGAAAATCAATATGTAATAAAAAGTAAATTTGTTATTATAATCATTATAGTATCGCAGTTTTTAAACTCCTATTTAAATATTTTACATATTTTCGTTATTTCTAACTAACTAACCTATCTGAGAACTCATATTACACCGTTGCCGCATGATTACACGTGCGGTCGCAGCAGAGGAATATAAATAATGTAAATGTAAATAATATTTACAATTTTATACAAATAACACTAATACAATATTTTTAACTACACAATAACGATAATCAATAATCAATAATAATAATAACTACTCATAACGAATAATGTTACAATTGTCCCTCAATAAACTGTTACATTTGTACACATTCAATATTTTTTTAATAATCTTAATATTACACAACATAACGAAAAATATAATTTAACAATCACAAAAAAATAAAAATTAACTGATAACATTATTTACTATCAGTTATCAAAAACACATTTTTATTTTTATTTTCCATTATAATAATGATATCAACTAATTGATTAGGAAACATTGATTATCACACAGTGGGACATTTGACGTATTTATTTGACGTTAAATAGTAGTGATATAAACCGTTTTTATTTACTGTCTGGTCGGGAGGTTCACACTGTTTTGCCCGATCGACCAAAATCTCGTCTGTCCATTGACATTCATTATATTTATTTTGTCACAATAAATTATGATTGTATATATGAATTGAAATATATGAAGTAACCACATTGCATCCAAAAAAAAAAATTAATTAATACTGTTTTTATTATTATATTATTAAAAAAAAAGATATTGTGATTGATTTTATGTTATTGTTTTTATTATTACATTATGACAATACAGAAATTGTGATTGAATTATAGTATTCTGATATAATGTGCTATTAAGTATAATATGCAATTAATTTAAATAGCTACCTTCCAATAATAATTATAAAATGTGTTAAATTAATTAATTTGTTATTAAATTTGGATTTAGAATGTATACCTTTAGTATACCTTTAGTTTTCTCGATTTTTTGACGATAGCACGTTTCATCCACGCACATAATTCCTAACTTTTGAAATCATGAGGCAACACTGTCAGCGTGTGTTGAATGCATGAACTATCTACTAACCACAACATTTTACTGCCATTCATTTTCCAATCTGTACTGAACGACGATAGCGGACACCATGTGAGTATTATATATTATGTGAAACGGCCCTTATAATTTAAAACAATTTCTCCTGCCACTATTTATCGTTCGACGCGCAATCAGTCTATCTTAAACCGTGCGCATGATTACGACAAATCACTTTTTGTGTGATAAGAGTTGATAATAGTTTATCTAATAATTGTTATTGTTATTGCAGATTACAACATGGTTGATGTGGAATGGCCATTGAAGTGTGTAAGGATATTTTGTTTTTGTTTATTATCAATAAACGTTTTAACAATAACGGGCTCAATTTCTACCATGATTTACATTTACATTTTAATTTAGGATCGTCGTGCTGCGGTGTTATGCGTTGCTGACGACGCCTGCCTTAATACGATACTAGACAAAAAAATTGGCATACGGACCCACAGAAACAAAACTCGAAAATTCGAATTCGAAGATACTGAAATTCCAATCACAGAAAGACAAAAACGAATTTATGATGATTTTTGTTTGAAACCACTCCCATATACCATAGCCAGACACGAACGGTTTGGCGAAGTTAATGGTAATTTATAGTGATATATATATATTTTTAATAAGTAATCTTAATTTAATGTGCTTAAATTAGGTGCAAAGGTGGTGGCAATTAGAGACATACCTAAAAATATTGTGTTGTTTGAGTTGTGCGGGCAACTGTATCCCGTCAGCGACCAATTTTTAATACCAGGAGTCAATGACTTTTCGACGGTGACATCAAGTATTAATGACAAGGACTACATGTTCCTCGGTCCAGTTGCGTTCATAAATCATGATTGTAGGCCAAATGTTCAGTGGCACAGCAGAAGCAAATCATTGTCTTGTGTCAGGACAATTAAAAACATACTATTAAACGAGGAAATCTTAGTGTTCTATGGACCCCACTTAAGAGATTATAATTACATCTGTGGTGCGAAACGTTACGAAACGTTCTTTCATCAGTTTCATCTTTATAGCCGTGTGCCTGTGTTATGATTTTCGGCCACGGAAATACTGATCATAATAATAATAATAATATTATACGACATTTTGTTCTATAAATAATATAATAACATGGTTTAGTTATTGGCATAATATTATTTTATACTCTGTGTTATCGGTGTTCATTTTGTATTTTTGTCGTGACGTATGTGCAAACTATCTCGATTGCCGTGCTGTTTTTTTCTGTTTCTTTTACTAATAAATACCTAAACAGTAAACTCAAGACCACAATAAATAAGGTAAGTTATAACTTGTTCATTTTATTAGATAGGTATAACATTGACTGCCGTGTGACCGCCGGCAGTCATTTGTGTAATTCTCAAATTGTATAGGTACCTATAATATATTGTATACTTGTATGACTACTGGTGTTCATGTGACCGTAAATTAATAGGGTTTTAATGTTTTAAAATATTAAATTTACTATTGAACTTTTTCGAATGAAATTGTAATAATTAATAATTAATAATAATAATGTATAAATTAATTTATAATAATAATAATAATAATAATAATTCCTAATTAGGAATAACATAATATGCAACATAATAATTTTTGTGTGACCCCTTTTAATATTATAAGTATAGACAATTAATACTTATTTTACAAAACTTGTACCTTTATACTTTACATTATCAAAAATAATCTTACTTTTAAAACTGAACTGTATAGGTATAATAACTGAAATTAACTGTATATATAATATATACTAGAGTACTAGACAAATATCTAATATTATACCTAATCAAAGTATCTGCCAACCATGCACAAAACATTAAAACACAATTCACATATAGGTACTATTACTTGTATTATATTGATCTAAAAATATACAATTTATAAGTAATGTAAGACATTGGACATAGCTAGGTAATAAAATAATTCTTTTAAAATTGTTCTAAAATAAATTACACTAATTGCTACGAGATAAAATAATAGACATATGATATCCTATCAAACATATAGGATTATTCCATTACTATTCTTAAATTAATTAATTAGAATATTATATTGGATATGATGATTTTATAGTAATTATTGAAGAGTTTAGTTTCATGGTTTCTATATAGTAAACCTACTATTTAACTGCTCAATTTTATGTATTGTACCTAATATAGAAATATAGAAAAAGAAAGATTATTTACATCAATATTTTATATTAGTTATTATTAAAAATGTATAGTAATTTTTTAATTGTATTAACAAATCAATTTACTTATAACGATTGCTTTTCTTTATTGTATACCAACTTCAAATAACTTTTTATACTTATAGTTTACCTATAAGAATTTGTTTTAAAAATTGTGAACTAATGAACCTCCACATGAACATAATATTATGTTTAATGGGCGACATTTTCTTCTTGAAGAATAAATAAAAATAAATACATACCAAATTTAACATAGTACAATATAATATTTTATTGGTAGGAAGGTATAATGTTAAACTTATTAAATCAATTATTTAGAATGATTACCTACTTCAAATATTTAAGTTATTTTATTTGAACTACTGGATGCATTATATAAGTATAAGTTAAGTATAAGTTCGAACTTATAAATTACTTATCTATCTAAAATTCTAAAGCTTTAAATAAGATGTTAATATAATAATATTGTATGTTGATAGCTGAATAATATGATTAGCTACCCATAATATTATAAAAAAAATTATTGATGGATAAAACATTTAGAAACTGTTTCATAACATAATTAATTTAAATTTTAAATGTAATAAAATAATAATACAAATAATATAGGTAATGGCTAATTTTGTCAATGTTTGAAAACAAATTATTTTTTGAGCTTTTGTGAAAATACTTGTTAAAAATTTTTAACTATGCGATGAGCAATGTAGGTACTTGAACAATATTTGAAAATTTTCTTTAGGTGCATATGCACCTATCTTATTTGATTATGGTTTGTTGACACATAGAATTGAAAATTTTGTTAAAATCATGACAAGTGAAAGAACAAAAAGGAGAAGAGTTAAGGAAGAGCTAGAATCTATGCAGTTTGATCTTAACTTTTCAAAATTGCAAAAGAAAAGACAACATACTTATTGTAAAGAAGTGAATGTGAATGATGATTTTATTACTAATAATCTGCATAACAAATACTATGAAGAAAACATCAGTACTCCAATATGTAATAGTTATAAACAAAATATTGAAGAAAATTGTTTCAGTCCTGGAACAACATTTTGTAATGTATATGAATCATATTATAATCATAGTTTATTTAGGATGGAGTTTTTAAACAAAAATATATACCTAAATAATAATTGACACTGGTTATATATCGCTTATTATCTGGCTTATTACATTACAAAATTACACTAATAACAAATCTTACTAAAGGTAAATACAAATTAAATAAAAGTTATAAACTGGCTATATAGGTGCCAGGTGACAATAACTCCATCCTACTTTTAGGTATTTTACCTACTATTTTATTATCTTTAAACTTTTATTTTAATAGTTTCCTGAGAATAATGCTGCATTTAATGAACCAATTGAAACTATTAATGAATGTGATTTATTCAAGCGTAATTTGTGTCAGTGGGCAGTAAATTTTAACATAAATCATAATGCTTTGGATGGATTATTGGTTATTTTGAAAAATGTGTCAACATTATCACAACTTCCTAAAGATTCACGTAGTATTTTAGATACCAGAAAAATGAACGAGACACAGTGCTTAACTACAATAAATCCTGGTTTATATTACCATTTTGGTTTGAAATCAGCTATTTTGGAACATTTTAAATTTATTTCAACAAATAATATAGATGTTATCAAAATAGTTATTGGCATTGATGGCTTGCCAATCTCAAAAAGTAGTGCAAGTCAATTATGGCCCATTTTGGGGTATATACGCCCATTCAAGAATTCTGTGTTTCCAATTGGTATATACTGGGGCCATGAAAAGCCTGAAGATTCTAATTTATATTTAAAACAATTTTGTGTAGAAGCTAAAGAGTTATTGACAAATGGAGTTAATATTAATGGAGTGATTTTTAAAGTTTTAATCGATGGATTTTCTCTAGACGCCCCGGCTAAGTCGTTTGTGCTAAAAGTCAAGGGTCACAGTGGTTATGATTCGTGCACCCGGTGCATAGAAGAAGGCGAGTATTTGAAAAATAGATCATGTTTTCCATACACAGCAAGTAGTGAAAAAAAACGCACACATGACGACTACATCAGTATGAAATATGAAGAACATCATGTTGGGAATACAATCTCAATTTTATCAGATTTACCTGGTGTAAATATTGTTGATGCATTTGCGTTAGATTACATGCATCTTGTTTGCATAGGTATTATGAAAAAATTAATCCAATTATGGATGAACAAAGGACCATTGAACGTTCGTATACCTAGTTCTGTTGTAAAAATAATATCAGACCAATTGGTATCATTTAAAAAGAGTGTCCCTTGTGATTTTTCCCGAAAACCCAGGGCCTTAAATGAATTACCAAGATTTAAGGCCACAGAACTGCGTCAAATCCTTTTGTATACTGGACAGGTCGTTTTCAAAGACAGCATAAACAGCAACTGTTATATGCATTTCATGGCACTTAACATAGCTATGACCATATTATTAAGTGATAATATGAAAAAAAAGTACATACATTTTGCTAGAAATTTACTCAAATATTTTGTTCAAAATTTTGAAAATCTCTATGGCAGACATTTTATTTCGCATAATGTTCATGGGCTTTTACATATCTCTGATGACTATACCAATTTTGGCCCTATCGACAACATAAGTGCGTTTCCTTTTGAAAATTATATGAAGTCCCTCAAAAAAATTATAAAAAAACACGATAAACCACTACAACAAATAATTAAAAGATTCTATGAACAAAAAAATGTAAATACTCCTAAAAATACTAATACAGAAATTATTTTTAAAAATGAACACACAAATGGACCTATGTTAAATGATTTAATAGCACCACAATTTAAAATTGTCCATTTACTTAATACAAAAATTAAAACAACATGTATAGCTGATCAATTTATATTAACTATAGATAATAATATTATGAAAGTCTTAAACATAGCTCATACCAAAGATACCAATGAAGTAGTTTTTATTGGGAAAATATTCCAATCTAAAAAACCATTTTATGAAGAACCACTAAGCTCAGATACTTTTAATATTTATATTATTGATAATTTATCTAATGAACTATGTTGGATTCCAATGAAAAATTTTAAAAAAAAGGTTATGTTATTGGAAAAATGTAATGAAACAATAGCTTTGCCTATTATACATTCAATTAATGATGATTAAACTTATAAAAAAAAAATTTTCGAAGGTACTTAGTTTAATATATTTTTTTGTACTTAACCTAAATTAGTTTAATTTTATGTTTACAGTTTTATTTTGTACATTCAACTTAAGTATGACTTATCATATAGTAATATTCAAAAAAGAAAATGCAGTTGAAGTTGTACCATCTCATTGGCTGTCAAAAGATGGAATTACTTGTGCTTGGCCACATAGAAATTTAGATCCAAAAAAACAGATTGAAAAAAAAACAAACCCTAATACATCAGATTTTAATTGGTATGATGTTCGTATTTTAGCAAAAGATATTGGTAAGTAAATTTTCAAGTGTATATAGTAGTTAATTTGCAATAAAAATGTCTAATTAATATTAGGTATATTTTTATTTATAGTTAGTTAATACTTAATTATAATATATTGCTTTAAAACGGTTTCAGCAAGTTTAAAAGATGCCAAAATAAAATGTAGTAAAGCAACTTTTACTTCGGATTTATCAGAAAATGAAAATAAAGAAACTAGAAAATTTCGATGCAAAATACTTGATGATGATGATAATAGTTTTCATTTAAAAAAAAAAAGAAAAAATCTTTCCGCACATATACAACCGCCAAAACTATCTAGTCCTCCCAAATTAATTGCTGATACAGGTAAACAATAAAAATTAAATTAAACATGGTTATTATAATATAATGTTATATTTATAATTTTTTTTTAGACAATTCAGATTATGATGACTCTGATACTGACCGTACATTTGGTCTTCCAATTATGAATTCATGTAAGATAAACAAATTATGATTATTATTTGTTATTTAATTACAGTATTACTCATTTAATTAACTTTACTTAATTTTATTAGGTATTAAGAAGTCTCCAATAAAACATTTTGAAGTAAAAATGAGTGATAAGCAACAAAACATGTCAAAAAACAATATTTATCGATCTCCTTCTCGAAAGTTATCTCTTGATGGTAATTAAAGTATTATACTTCAATGAATACACATAACTAGACAGACTGTTGTGTTTGCTAACTACATATGAATGAAGTTATTTATATTTTTATTATCATTATATTTTAGGACCAAGCTCAAATATTATTAAATTAAACTCACCATCATCAGGAAAATGGAAAGTGATTGATATTAATAATTCAAGTTCCACTAAGTTTTCAAGAAGAAAGCTAAATTTTGATTCAATGTCACAAAACATAAATGGGAACTGTAATAGTAATCGCCGTGTCAGTCAGTCTCCAAAACATTTTGGTAAAATCAAACTTACATTATTACATTTACATAAAATTAAAATTATACATTAGTTATATTATTAAAAAATATATATACATCAATAAATTTATTTTTAATCTCTGTTTGTATAAATCAAAAAAAGTTTCCTTGAATTAATTATGTACTTCACTATTATTACTTTCAGAAAACATAAATACAGATTTGCTTAAGTCCCCTACAGGAAACTGGCGCATAAATGATCATAATATTGATGATGTTGCTACTACTCAAGTTGATTTTAACACGTCACCCATGTCTTGTAGTCTTAATACTAACGAAGTCTTAGCTATTGATGGTAACAAAATAATTAAATAATTTGCATATTATTCAAAATCATAATGTAACTAATTTGTGAAATGTATATAAAATTGAATATTATTAATAATTTTTCAGGTTTAAAAAGTACTTTAATAAATTTGACTCGTTCTATTACAAACATCAAGTATGATATGAAAAATTGTATGATAAAAATTGATAGGATTGAAAATATGTTGAGTGATATTCATACAAATCAAAATAAATCTTTCTCAAAAGAAGTTAATTATTTTGTCAATGAAAGTATTTATAAATTCCCAATGACAAATATTGATGAGCTGAATATGTTTGAAGAAAAATTAGGTGACATAGAATTTCGTCAGAAAGTGGTGGGTTTAATAATTTATCTTCAATAATTTTACATACATTTAATAAAAATTTTACTAAAAAATTGTAATTTTTTTTTTATTATTTTCCAGATACATTACTTGAGTAGACTAGAACGTGAAAGTGTTTCAGATATGACGCGACAAATAATGTCCAAGTTATTTCATAATAATTTGTTATCAAAATTTTCGTATGCAGGACAAAAACAAAAAATGGTCTTTGCTACTTTACATTCCTGTTCTATCATATTTGGTAATTTTTTTTTTTTAAACTATATAATTATTATAACTTATATACTAAATACTGTTTATAAATATAAAAATTTGCTGCTATGATGAAATTGAACCATTCAGATTCTGATATTAAATTCAAATAGAACACTGCAGGTGTCATAATTATATTATACTGCCTACATAATTAATAAAACAAAATATACTTAATATTTTAGAAACTGTAAGAATTGTACATAAACATCGGAATTGCACTGATCAAGAAATATTAAAGCCAATGAAGTTTTTCATGGCAAATGCAAAATTCAGAGAAGAGAAGAAACAACAAAAACATCACTCTTTTTAATTGTTATTATTCATAATTTTAAATGTTTTATTTTATAAGCTAACAATAAGAGAATTGTCATCAGTATAGTTACTAAAAGAAAATTGTAAATTACTTATAATATACAATTAAAAGTTTATTTTAATTCTAATATTGTTTATTATTATTCTTATTCAAAATATTATTTTTAATATTATCTAATTTACAGTACTATTATACAATAGTATAGATAAGTTTATTGGGTTTTATAATGATAATTCTAATATTAGTTAGTATTTGAACTATATAATATAGTATAATGCACCATAACAAAGGGTTAATTCATACATTTTAATCAATAAATGTTTAAGTAATTACTAATTAATAAATATTTTGAAGTTATCTTTAAAATGATTATAAAATATTATCATATATTTTGAAAATATCGTTAACAATATATTTTAAAAATTTAATTATGCAAATATTTTAAAAATATTTTAAAAAATATTTTGAAAACGAAATAAAAATATTTTGAAGACTATTTTTTTCGGCCAAAAAATATTTTCTAATTATTTTTAAAATATATGTTGATCATTAAACGATGTTTTATAAATATTCATTATTTTCTGAAAAATATTTCTAAAATGATTTTAAAATCACTTTTTGTTATGTGGGTTACGTCTTCCCTATGCATATCATAGTAAATAAAATTACTAAAAATCAAAATTTTGTACTACAGCTTTCAAAACTATATCACTCGACTCCAAATGTCTTACTCTATGACCCCAAATACATTTAAGTCCCCTGGTAGTCGAATTGGACTTGTATTGGTGGCTAAACGTAGTGTTTTAGACGCTGTAATCCTGAAATTAGTATCATTTTCTGGACAACTCGACCTCACCACCACTTTATGCAAATTGTAAGTATCCAAAATGCATTTCCCAAAAAGGGGACATCCTAACGAATTCAGGGATATGATTGGCTAAGTCGTAGTACAATATTTCGATTTTTAATGAATCATAAACCGATTCGTTTCTACCGGAGTAGTGCATATTACGTCTTCCCTATGCATATCATAGTAAATAAAATTACTAAAAATCAAAATGTTGTACTACAGCTTTCAAAACTATATCACTCGACTCCAAATGTCTTACTCTATGACCCCAAATACATTTAAGTCCCCTGGTAGTCGAATTGGACTTGTATTGGTGGCTAAACGTAGTGTTTTAGACGCTGTAATCCTGAAATTAGTATCATTTTCTGGACAACTCGACCTCACCACCACTTTATGCAAATTGTAAGTATCCAAAATGCATTTCCCAAAAAGGGGACATCCTAACGAATTCAGGGATATGATTGGCTAAGTCGTAGTACAATATTTCGATTTTTAATGAATCATAATCCGATTCGTTTCTACCGGAGTAGTGCATATTACGTCTTCCCTATGCATATCATAGTAAATAAAATTACTAAAAATCAAAATTTTGTACTACAGCTTTCAAAACTATATCACTCGACTCCAAATGACTTACTCTATGACCCCAAATACATTTAAGTCCCCTGGTAGTCGAATTGGACTTGTATTGGTGGCTAAACGTAGTGTTTTAGACGCTGTAATCCTGAAATTAGTATCATTTTCTGGACAACTCGACCTCACCACCACTTTATGCAAATTGTAAGTATCCAAAATGCATTTCCCAAAAAGGGGACATCCTAACGAATTCAGGGATATGATTGGCTAAGTCGTAGTACAATATTTCGATTTTTAATGAATCATAAACCGATTCGTTTCTACCGGAGTAG
Organism: Rhopalosiphum padi; assembly: GCF_020882245.1. Lineage (NCBI taxonomy): Eukaryota > Metazoa > Arthropoda > Insecta > Hemiptera > Aphididae > Rhopalosiphum > Rhopalosiphum padi. The sequence continues at coordinate 77,536,655 of NC_083599.1, forward strand.
TGCATATCACGTCTTCCCTATGCATATCATAGTAAATAAAATTACTAAAAATCAAAATTTTGTACTACAGCTTTCAAAACTATATCACTCGACTCCAAATGTCTTACTCTATGACCCCAAATACATTTAAGTCCCCTGGTAGTCGAATTGGACTTGTATTGGTGGCTAAACGTAGTGTTTTAGACGCTGTAATCCTGAAATTAGTATCATTTTCTGGACAACTCGACCTCACCACCACTTTATGCAAATTGTAAGTATCCAAAATGCATTTCCCAAAAAGGGGACATCCTAACGAATTCAGGGATATGATTGGCTAAGTCGTAGTACAATATTTCGATTTTTAATGAATCATAAACCGATTCGTTTCTACCGGAGTAGTGCATATTACGTCTTCCCTATGCATATCATAGTAAATAAAATTACTAAAAATCAAAATTTTGTACTACAGCTTTCAAAACTATATCACTCGACTCCAAATGTCTTACTCTATGACCCCAAATACATTTAAGTCCCCTGGTAGTCGAATTGGACTTGTATTGGTGGCTAAACGTAGTGTTTTAGACGCTGTAATCCTGAAATTAGTATCATTTTCTGGACAACTCGACCTCACCACCACTTTATGCAAATTGTAAGTATCCAAAATGCATTTCCCAAAAAGGGGACATCCTAACGAATTCAGGGATATGATTGGCTAAGTCGTAGTACAATATTTCGATTTTTAATGAATCATAATCCGATTCGTTTCTACCGGAGTAGTGCATATTACGTCTTCCCTATGCATATCATAGTAAATAAAATTACTAAAAATCAAAATTTTGTACTACAGCTTTCAAAACTATATCACTCGACTCCAAATGACTTACTCTATGACCCCAAATACATTTAAGTCCCCTGGTAGTCGAATTGGACTTGTATTGGTGGCTAAACGTAGTGTTTTAGACGCTGTAATCCTGAAATTAGTATCATTTTCTGGACAACTCGACCTCACCACCACTTTATGCAAATTGTAAGTATCCAAAATGCATTTCCCAAAAAGGGGACATCCTAACGAATTCAGGGATATGATTGGCTAAGTCGTAGTACAATATTTCGATTTTTAATGAATCATAAACCGATTCGTTTCTACCGGAGTAGTGCATATTACGTCTTCCCTATGCATATCATAGTAAATAAAATTACTAAAAATCAAAATTTTGTACTACAGCTTTCAAAACTATATCACTCGACTCCAAATGACTTACTCTATGACCCCAAATACATTTAAGTCCCCTGGTAGTCGAATTGGACTTGTATTGGTGGCTAAACGTAGTGTTTTAGACGCTGTAATCCTGAAATTAGTATCATTTTCTGGACAACTCGACCTCACCACCACTTTATGCAAATTGTAAGTATCCAAAATGCATTTCCCAAAAAGGGGACATCCTAACGAATTCAGGGATATGATTGGCTAAGTCGTAGTACAATATTTCGATTTTTAATGAATCATAAACCGATTCGTTTCTACCGGAGTAGTGCATATTACGTCTTCCCTATGCATATCATAGTAAATAAAATTACTAAAAATCAAAATTTTGTACTACAGCTTTCAAAACTATATCACTCGACTCCAAATGTCTTACTCTATGACCCCAAATACATTTAAGTCCCCTGGTAGTCGAATTGGACTTGTATTGGTGGCTAAACGTAGTGTTTTAGACGCTGTAATCCTGAAATTAGTATCATTTTCTGGACAACTCGACCTCACCACCACTTTATGCAAATTGTAAGTATCCAAAATGCATTTCCCAAAAAGGGGACATCCTAACGAATTCAGGGATATGATTGGCTAAGTCGTAGTACAATATTTCGATTTTTAATGAATCATAAACCGATTCGTTTCTACCGGAGTAGTGCATATTACGTCTTCCCTATGCATATCATAGTAAATAAAATTACTAAAAATCAAAATTTTGTACTACAGCTTTCAAAACTATATCACTCGACTCCAAATGACATACTCTATGACCCCAACTACATTTAAGTCCCCTGGTAGTCGAATTGGACTTGTATTGGTGGCTAAACGTAGTGTTTTAGACGCTGTAATCCTGAAATTAGTATCATTTTCTGGACAACTCGACCTCACCACCACTTTATGCAAATTGTAAGTATCCAAAATGCATTTCCCAAAAAGGGGACATCCTAACGAATTCAGGGATATGATTGGCTAAGTCGTAGTACAATATTTCGATTTTTAATGAATCATAAACCGATTCGTTTCTACCGGAGTAGTGCATATTACGTCTTCCCTATGCATATCATAGTAAATAAAATTACTAAAAATCAAAATTTTGTACTACAGCTTTCAAAACTATATCACTCGACTCCAAATGTCTTACTCTATGACCCCAAATACATTTAAGTCCCCTGGTAGTCGAATTGGACTTGTATTGGTGGCTAAACGTAGTGTTTTAGACGCTGTAATCCTGAAATTAGTATCATTTTCTGGACAACTCGACCTCACCACCACTTTATGCAAATTGTAAGTATCCAAAATGCATTTCCCAAAAAGGGGACATCCTAACGAATTCAGGGATATGATTGGCTAAGTCGTAGTACAATATTTCGATTTTTAATGAATCATAAACCGATTCGTTTCTACCGGAGTAGTGCATATTACGTCTTCCCTATGCATATCATAGTAAATAAAATTACTAAAAATCAAAATTTTGTACTACAGCTTTCAAAACTATATCACTCGACTCCAAATGACATACTCTATGACCCCAACTACATTTAAGTCCCCTGGTAGTCGAATTGGACTTGTATTGGTGGCTAAACGTAGTGTTTTAGACGCTGTAATCCTGAAATTAGTATCATTTTCTGGACAACTCGACCTCACCACCACTTTATGCAAATTGTAAGTATCCAAAATGCATTTCCCAAAAAGGGGACATCCTAACGAATTCAGGGATATGATTGGCTAAGTCGTAGTACAATATTTCGATTTTTAATGAATCATAAACCGATTCGTTTCTACCGGAGTAGTGCATATTACGTCTTCCCTATGCATATCATAGTAAATAAAATTACTAAAAATCAAAATGTTGTACTACAGCTTTCAAAACTATATCACTCGACTCCAAATGTCTTACTCTATGACCCCAAATACATTTAAGTCCCCTGGTAGTCGAATTGGACTTGTATTGGTGGCTAAACGTAGTGTTTTAGACGCTGTAATCCTGAAATTAGTATCATTTTCTGGACAACTCGACCTCACCACCACTTTATGCAAATTGTAAGTATCCAAAATGCATTTCCCAAAAAGGGGACATCCTAACGAATTCAGGGATATGATTGGCTAAGTCGTAGTACAATATTTCGATTTTTAATGAATCATAATCCGATTCGTTTCTACCGGAGTAGTGCATATTACGTCTTCCCTATGCATATCATAGTAAATAAAATTACTAAAAATCAAAATTTTGTACTACAGCTTTCAAAACTATATCACTCGACTCCAAATGACTTACTCTATGACCCCAAATACATTTAAGTCCCCTGGTAGTCGAATTGGACTTGTATTGGTGGCTAAACGTAGTGTTTTAGACGCTGTAATCCTGAAATTAGTATCATTTTCTGGACAACTCGACCTCACCACCACTTTATGCAAATTGTAAGTATCCAAAATGCATTTCCCAAAAAGGGGACATCCTAACGAATTCAGGGATATGATTGGCTAAGTCGTAGTACAATATTTCGATTTTTAATGAATCATAAACCGATTCGTTTCTACCGGAGTAGTGCATATCACGTCTTCCCTATGCATATCATAGTAAATAAAATTACTAAAAATCAAAATTTTGTACTACAGCTTTCAAAACTATATCACTCGACTCCAAATGTCTTACTCTATGACCCCAAATACATTTAAGTCCCCTGGTAGTCGAATTGGACTTGTATTGGTGGCTAAACGTAGTGTTTTAGACGCTGTAATCCTGAAATTAGTATCATTTTCTGGACAACTCGACCTCACCACCACTTTATGCAAATTGTAAGTATCCAAAATGCATTTCCCAAAAAGGGGACATCCTAACGAATTCAGGGATATGATTGGCTAAGTCGTAGTACAATATTTCGATTTTTAATGAATCATAAACCGATTCGTTTCTACCGGAGTAGTGCATATTACGTCTTCCCTATGCATATCATAGTAAATAAAATTACTAAAAATCAAAATTTTGTACTACAGCTTTCAAAACTATATCACTCGACTCCAAATGTCTTACTCTATGACCCCAAATACATTTAAGTCCCCTGGTAGTCGAATTGGACTTGTATTGGTGGCTAAACGTAGTGTTTTAGACGCTGTAATCCTGAAATTAGTATCATTTTCTGGACAACTCGACCTCACCACCACTTTATGCAAATTGTAAGTATCCAAAATGCATTTCCCAAAAAGGGGACATCCTAACGAATTCAGGGATATGATTGGCTAAGTCGTAGTACAATATTTCGATTTTTAATGAATCATAATCCGATTCGTTTCTACCGGAGTAGTGCATATTACGTCTTCCCTATGCATATCATAGTAAATAAAATTACTAAAAATCAAAATTTTGTACTACAGCTTTCAAAACTATATCACTCGACTCCAAATGACTTACTCTATGACCCCAAATACATTTAAGTCCCCTGGTAGTCGAATTGGACTTGTATTGGTGGCTAAACGTAGTGTTTTAGACGCTGTAATCCTGAAATTAGTATCATTTTCTGGACAACTCGACCTCACCACCACTTTATGCAAATTGTAAGTATCCAAAATGCATTTCCCAAAAAGGGGACATCCTAACGAATTCAGGGATATGATTGGCTAAGTCGTAGTACAATATTTCGATTTTTAATGAATCATAAACCGATTCGTTTCTACCGGAGTAGTGCATATTACGTCTTCCCTATGCATATCATAGTAAATAAAATTACTAAAAATCAAAATTTTGTACTACAGCTTTCAAAACTATATCACTCGACTCCAAATGACTTACTCTATGACCCCAAATACATTTAAGTCCCCTGGTAGTCGAATTGGACTTGTATTGGTGGCTAAACGTAGTGTTTTAGACGCTGTAATCCTGAAATTAGTATCATTTTCTGGACAACTCGACCTCACCACCACTTTATGCAAATTGTAAGTATCCAAAATGCATTTCCCAAAAAGGGGACATCCTAACGAATTCAGGGATATGATTGGCTAAGTCGTAGTACAATATTTCGATTTTTAATGAATCATAAACCGATTCGTTTCTACCGGAGTAGTGCATATTACGTCTTCCCTATGCATATCATAGTAAATAAAATTACTAAAAATCAAAATTTTGTACTACAGCTTTCAAAACTATATCACTCGACTCCAAATGTCTTACTCTATGACCCCAAATACATTTAAGTCCCCTGGTAGTCGAATTGGACTTGTATTGGTGGCTAAACGTAGTGTTTTAGACGCTGTAATCCTGAAATTAGTATCATTTTCTGGACAACTCGACCTCACCACCACTTTATGCAAATTGTAAGTATCCAAAATGCATTTCCCAAAAAGGGGACATCCTAACGAATTCAGGGATATGATTGGCTAAGTCGTAGTACAATATTTCGATTTTTAATGAATCATAAACCGATTCGTTTCTACCGGAGTAGTGCATATTACGTCTTCCCTATGCATATCATAGTAAATAAAATTACTAAAAATCAAAATTTTGTACTACAGCTTTCAAAACTATATCACTCGACTCCAAATGACATACTCTATGACCCCAACTACATTTAAGTCCCCTGGTAGTCGAATTGGACTTGTATTGGTGGCTAAACGTAGTGTTTTAGACGCTGTAATCCTGAAATTAGTATCATTTTCTGGACAACTCGACCTCACCACCACTTTATGCAAATTGTAAGTATCCAAAATGCATTTCCCAAAAAGGGGACATCCTAACGAATTCAGGGATATGATTGGCTAAGTCGTAGTACAATATTTCGATTTTTAATGAATCATAAACCGATTCGTTTCTACCGGAGTAGTGCATATTACGTCTTCCCTATGCATATCATAGTAAATAAAATTACTAAAAATCAAAATTTTGTACTACAGCTTTCAAAACTATATCACTCGACTCCAAATGACTTACTCTATGACCCCAAATACATTTAAGTCCCCTGGTAGTCGAATTGGACTTGTATTGGTGGCTAAACGTAGTGTTTTAGACGCTGTAATCCTGAAATTAGTATCATTTTCTGGACAACTCGACCTCACCACCACTTTATGCAAATTGTAAGTATCCAAAATGCATTTCCCAAAAAGGGGACATCCTAACGAATTCAGGGATATGATTGGCTAAGTCGTAGTACAATATTTCGATTTTTAATGAATCATAAACCGATTCGTTTCTACCGGAGTAGTGCATATTACGTCTTCCCTATGCATATCATAGTAAATAAAATTACTAAAAATCAAAATTTTGTACTACAGCTTTCAAAACTATATCACTCGACTCCAAATGACTTACTCTATGACCCCAAATACATTTAAGTCCCCTGGTAGTCGAATTGGACTTGTATTGGTGGCTAAACGTAGTGTTTTAGACGCAGTAATCCTGAAATTTGTACTATTTTCTGGACAACTCGACCTCACCACCACTTTATGCAAATTTTAAGTATCCAAAATGCATTTCCCAAAAAGGGGACATCCTAACGAATTCAGGGATATGATTGGCTAAGTCGTAGTACAATATTTCGATTTTTAATGAATCATAAACCGATTCGTTTCTACCGGAGTAGTGCATATTACGTCTTCCCTATGCATATCATAGTAAATAAAATTACTAAAAATCAAAATTTTGTACTACAGCTTTCAAAACTATATCACTCGACTCCAAATGACTTACTCTATGACCCCAAATACATTTAAGTCCCCTGGTAGTCGAATTCCTAAATGTAAAAATAAAAATATATTATTAATACATATAACAAAATATTTGTACATAATATATTATTTTTTCAGACCAAACAACTGTACACCAATTTATTAAATTTCTCCAAATACTACTGCTTAAACTATGATACACAAATACATTTAAAATGTGTAAAAAATACAATAAAAACATTAAGGGAAAAAAATATAATTCATTCTTTAAAAAAAAACAATAAATCTGCACTTCATCACTTAATTGACATATCAAACACAGATATAATTAAATTAAAAAAACATCCCAAATACTAAATGATATACTATATATGAATGAAACTAAATTACGAAAAATAAAAAATAATCTTATTAATAAAAGTCCCCTTAACTTGGAAAAAATGAAAAAAAAAATTAACTACATAAATTATATTCTTCAACAATTAACTTGTACTTGGAAATTCTTATAAAATCAGGATTTGGACTTAGAGCACTGAAAGTAGTATGAGTGCATTCATGAGAGACTCACCCGGCTAAGTAAAAAAGACTCACCCGGTACATAAAAAGACTCACCCGGCTAAGTATGTAGAGACTCACCCGGTTAAGTATGTAGAGACTCACCCGGCACATAAGAAAGACTCACCCGGCTAAGTGAAAAGACTCACCCGGTTAAGTAAAAAGACTCACCCGGTTAAGTATGTAGAGACTCACCCGGTACATAGTAAAGAGACTCACACGGTACATAGTAAAGAGACTCACACGGTTAAGTATATAGACTCACCCGGTACATAAAAAGACTCACCCGGCTAAGTGAAAAGACTCACCCGGTTAAGTATATAGACTCACCCGGTTAAGTATATAGACTCACCCGGTATACTATATTGAGACTCACCCGGTATAATATATACAGACTCACTCGGTACATAGTAAAGAGACTCACCCGGTTAAGTCCAGCATCCTGATGTATCACATCATTCAGCATTCTGATGTACCACAGCATCCTGATGTATCACAGCATCCAGCATCCTGATGTACCACAACATCATTTTGTGTGTAGATTCACCCGGTTAAGTGTATAGATTCAACCGGTTAAGTGTATAGATTCACCCGGTTAACTATATAGACTCGTGAACAGTTGAAAAATTATTAAAAAATAACCATCCACCCTTCAGCTATAAAAAATACGTCCCTGTAAAGGGTACGTACTGAGCTACCCTGTGGATGCATTTAGGAGGGTAACAGTTGCGATGGATGATATTATTTAGTATTCAATTATTAATTAATTTTTATACGATCCATAGTCACTGTAGATTGCGCTGCAATAATATTTTCCCTCCAATTTGGTTTTGTATTCGATAATTTTATTTGTTTTTTTGTTTTATTTCGTCAAAATGTCTAAGCGTGCGCGTTTAATTGTGGAAAATGCTATGGACGGTGTTGTAGCTATCTTTAAAGCTCCACCGTCCACCACTACCACGAACACACCCCGGTTTAGGGATTGTAAGTATTTCATCTTTTTCATTTATATTTTATTTAGTTTAATTAATTATGTTATTATGAAGTGTATAACTTTTATAAAATCTTTAATAATGTTGTTTTGTTGTTTTTCTTATATATTTAAAGTTACATATATAATGTCTTATATATTTGTTTTGTGTTGTTCAATTAGTTTCTAAAAAATAAAAGTCACTAGAAACGTAATATAAGTATAAAATAATTTGTACACTTTCCATCCAGTTGAATAAAACAGACATAAAATACCTACTATTGTACTTTTATTGTAATTACAAAAGTTGGCAAGCTTGCAATCATGAAAATACTGAGAACTGATTATTGTGCATTTGCCACGATTATAATGACAGATTATGCGTCAGTTGTGGGCACGGCTATTATAGATACTATGGTTGCGGCACGGCCATAGATAATAGAAGAATAAATAGGCCACGGACTAAGATATACTGAACGGTCATCGATATGGTGTGGGGGGGGGTAGTAGAGGAACGGTCCTCAAATGTTTCGACACCGCACTCCCCCATCCATAATAAGTACAACTAGGAGTAAAAGCGCTCCTAGTAACTGCAGCACATAAAAAAAATATATTTTTGAATTACAAAATTACAAAACTAGATTGCGCTAGGTGGTATTAGAAACACACAAGAACTTTTCATGGACGTCTAATCACGAACCGTCCCGCAACCATAGTATCTATAGCCGTGGTTGTGGGCAGGGGCGTCATTTGGGGGGGGGGGTCAGGGTGTGCGGTTGTACCCCTTACATTTAAAATATTCTCAATTGGCCTGCTGAAATAATGTACCATTTATTCGTAGATCCGCTCTATTTTTATATGGCCTGGTGAAATTTCAAAATGGCACACCCAAAAAAAAAACTGAAATGACGCCCCTGGTTGTGGGTATGTATGACACAACCGTAGTCAGAAATTGATACGTCGATTGACGTATACGATGTTTTTAAAAAACCAAAATAACACGTTTTCGAAAAATCTAAATAATAGAACTTATGCAGATCCCTACGGACAACAATTTAATCTCTATTGGTTTTCGTCATATCTCCCACGGTTTTCCCGGCAAACAGCTCGTAAACGTGATTTTCCAAAGCACGAAATTGTCAGTTTTCATTCGCGTTTTCCCGGTAAACCGATGGCCGGACGTACAATTTGCATAGAGGTCGATTTATTCTCCGAGGGATTCTTCACTAGGACCAGTTTTTCGTTTTTCCAAAAAGTCATTATTAAAAACTTTTATTTTTTAAATGGCGTTTGACGTATACGATGTTTTTAAAAAACCTAAATAACACGTTTTCGAAAAATCTAAATAATAGAACTTATGCAGATTCCTACGGACAACAATTTAATCTCTATTGGTTTTCGTCATATCTTCCACGGTTTTCCCGGCAAACAGCTCGTAAACGTGATTTTCCAAATTATCATATTCATCATTATTATAAGTTTATGTGATATCGGAAACGTTTTATTTAGGTTTTTTTAAAAAGGATCAGCAGTCTGTTGCCGCATGATGCTGTACGTACTTGTACTTGGAAATTCTTATAAAATCAGGATTTGGACTTAGAGCACTGAAAGTAGTATGAGTGCATTCATGAGTGCAATAACAATCGTTCTGTAGTGGTTTTGAAATCTACAAGTCCAAAAACCGATCGTCCGATATCACTTAAACTTATAATAATGATGAATATAATAATTTGGAAAATCACGTTTACGAGCTGTTTGCCGGGAAAACCGTGGGAGATATGACGAAAACCAATAGAGATTAAATTGTTGTCCGTAGGGATCTGCATAAGTTCTATTATTTAGATTTTTCGAAAACGTGTTATTTAGGTTAAAAAACTGATAAAAGGAAAACAATAATAATAATTTAATCATAACCGTGGCTGTGGTTCACCTAGATAATAGTCGCCGTATTCACCCGGCAACAGCTAAACGCCCTTTAGAAAATCGTATAAAACCAACCCTTTGACCTATCGTCTTGAAACTTACACACATCGTAGCAAGTACCCAGGGCTACCGTCCACAATGCAACACAATGAGCTTAATCTTTCAAAAAAGGTCGATATCTCGGTCAATATTGGTTTTTCGACCCCCCTCCAAAGGACCGAAAATACTCTCCGGGTGCCGTTCCATAGGTTTCGTCGATAAAATCATTGGGTTATGGGAGGCTAAAATTTACACATCTCGCGAATTTACGTAATATTTACGACCCCCCGCCCGCTAAACTTCCCCGCCCAAATACTTCCACGGTATTCATTTCCGCAAAAATTTGAAAGCGGAATCGTAATCAGCGGCTCGTGCTCTACAGAATTATGATGTTAAACTGTTTAGTATCGAAAGCCATCGCATAGGTGCTCGCCGCCAAAATGTAGAAGAGACCATGTAAAATCCCATGCCGTTCACTGGGACTCTTTTCAATATCAGGGGCGAGCACCTATGCGATGGCTTTCGATACTAAACAGTTTAACATCATAATTCTGTAGAGCACGAGCCGCTGATTACAATTCCGGTTTCAAATTTTTGCGGAAATGAATACCGTGGAAGTTTTAGGGCGGGGAAGTATGGCGGGTGGGGGGTCGGCAATATTACGTAAATTCGCGAAATGTGTTAATTTTAGCCTCTCATAACCCATTGATTTTTTCGACGAATCCTATGGAACGGCACCCGGGGAGTATTTTCGGTCCTTTGGAGGGGGGTCGAAAAACCAATATTGACCGAGATATCGACCTTTTTTGAAAGATTAAGCTCATTGTGCATTGATGGTCTACCGCGGAACTCACCCGGAAAAAGCTAATCTCATTTCCGATAGTCGTGTAAAATCAGGCTTTCGACTTACAGCTCTGTAAGTGGTACGAGTGCATTCCGGAGTGAATTAACTATCGTTCTGTAGGGTCCGGCCATCGGTTTACCGGGAAAACGCGAATGAAAACTGACAATTTCGTGCTTTGGAAAATCACGTTTACGAGCGGTTTGCCGGGAAAACCGTGGGAGATATGACGAAAACCAATTGAGGTTAAATTGTTCTCCGTAGGGATCTGCATAAGTTCTTTTATTTAGATTTTTCGAAAACGTGTTATTTAGGTTTTTTAAAAACATCGTATACGTCAAACGCCATTTAAAAAATAAAAGTTTTAAATAATGACTTTTTGGAAAAACGAAAAACTGGTCCTAGTGAAGAACACGAATGTACGTAAAATAGCTTAATAGTGTACGCGGATCCATGTATAATACGATATAATGGTATGAACTGGTTTAAACTTCGGTAACACTGAGTCTACAGGGTCCTATACAGGGTAGCATATGCTGGGGATGATTGGGGGATGGTCGTTTTTTCGCGAAAAAATCGAGAGGTACCCCCCCGTTGAGAACTTTTATCATTTGCCGGATGAATCCCGCGGTAGACCGTCAATGCACAATGAGATCGCCGTCTCCGTGATATTTGTAGTAGGTTCACCAAACTCACAGGGACGGTAGCCCGGGGTACTTGCTACCACCTGTGAAAGTTTCATTACGATCGGTCAAAGGGTTGGTTTTATACGTTTATTGGAATTTATTAAAACACGATTATACGTAATATAGCATAATATTGTACGCGGAAAAAATTAATTTCTCCTTAAGTATTGGTTTTTGCTATTTTTAATTTGCCTTTTATTTACATAATATTAAATTAATATATTCTTATGTTTTAGTCAATTTGGTTGCAATTGATAAATGTTATGAGGTACTAGATAGTAGGCCACCAGTGTGGCGGATAATTAAATCAAAAAGGCTTATTAGCAAAAAAAAAAAACAAATATTACAATGAAGTAAGTTTATTGTATAAACTTTGGATAACAAAAAATAAATAACTAATAAATTATTATATTATTTTTAGACAGCTTTACGTGCCATCGCTAAGGCGATGAAAGATCTCTATGGCGTGGGTCATCGAACCATAGATGTTGAGCTTTTAAATTCATATCTACAAAAAAATACTATTTTCAACATCAAATTAAATAATCACTTTAAAAATAATATTCAACTACAACATTTCATAAATCAACCATCAAAATTCAATTTTCTACAGCAATCTTTCTACAACAAAATCCTTTCAGTCATAAAGCAATATAATTTTTATAATCAATACATTTCAAAAGAACATACAATCATAAATACTATAATATCTACTGACTCTAATTTAAAAAAAAAATCCAAAAAATATATAAATGTATACAAAAAAAAATTAAAGAATGCTCTATTAAGTTTAAAAATGAAAAATATGGTAGATTTTGAATTCAAGTAAGTTTATTATAAATTATAAATATATATATTTATCTAACCATTTTATTTTAAAAATTTTTTATGTACAGTAACCAGATAACAGAAAGTCCTTCAATTAAATTGTTGGAGTGGAATGTACAAAAATTCAATATTTTAAATAAATTTAAATGCTTCGATATTATTCCTGAGGAACTGTTTGAAAAATTTAAAATATTATGTGATGATATAATTTTTATTAAAAACAAACAGATGGCCATCCATAATATTTTAATATTTTCAAATATATCGGATCACCGTGGTATCGAAAATTATAATAAAGAGTAAGAATTATATACATACATTTTTAAGAGGATGCCACACCCGCATGTGTTGTCTCCGTCTTACAAATGTACAACATAGCAAAAACTGTTTTGCGCGGGACAACTATTCTCGTACCATATTTGTTGTAAAACTACCAAATATTCACAACACGTAAAGAAGAACTTCTTCTTTACGTGTTGTGAATATTACTAGTTGTAGTTGTACAACAAATATGGTGCGAGAAAAGTTGTCCCGCGCAAAACAGTTTTTGCTATGTTGTACATTTGTAAGACGGTGACAACACATGCGGGTGTAGCGTCCTCTTAATTGTTTACATTTTCATTTACTTACAATAATCCACAGAAAGCAAAATCCAGTATTTGGCAAACTTATACATGAAGCTTTATCTTTATTAATAATGTGTACAAAATTTAATATTGTATACAAATATGTCCATAATTTTGCTAATTTTAATGACGGATTGACTGAGGATGGATATTATTTCTTTAAAATGAGATTATTCTATCCATTCCTCAACATAGTCAAAAATCTAGAAAATATCCAAGAAAATTTTATGTTCGACATTGATATGGTTGTGTAAGTAGCATTAAAAAAAAATTATACTAATTACAAATAATTTTTTACATATATATATATATATATATATATTACAGAAAAGATGTACCTCAATTAAATCATATATATATAACATCAGATAATAGAATAGAAAAATATATAGTGGAGGACATTCCCGAGAAACATTCCACCACAGACATTTTTATAATATCAGTATTCGAATGGGTCAAGAGAAATTTACAGATTGACAATTTAACTGTAAGTTATTGGCATCTATTATAATATAAATTTACAAATTGTCTCTAATTATAAAATTGTTTAACTATTTAAAAATTGCAGATGAAAGACCTTATCAATTATATTATTATTTTTTCCAAAATTATTTCCTTAAATTTCCTAAATGACTTTTCCCCCCCCTTCATCAAAAAATCAATATATTCATTAGTACAACAACAAATTTCTCTTCGTTTTCGACTGACCAATAAACACCGCTATAATTATTCTCTAAATCCTTCATTTTCTTTCTCTCAACTAAAAAAATCCAAACTCTTCTATACCCTAGTAAATATACCTCCTGTTCTGTTTTTTTCTTACTTCCGGCGATCTCTTTCTGAACCAGCTCTTTTTAATCCTACTATAATGAAAAAACACTGTTTCCAAATCTATCAAAATTTTATCAAAATTCTTAATGACCATCTTCATACCGATATAACCTCTTTTACAAAAGATTTCCGGATGCATCTTAAATCATACAAGCTCAAAATTCAAGAAATAGAAACATATCTAAAAATAAACTCATTAAAACAAATACCTAACACAGCAATATTCTATGCAATGGAAACACCGGCCAGCGATCACCAAGATAAAAAAAAAAAATTCTACCCGAGGTATATAGTTATAGTTTTTATTAAAAATTTAAATAAATAATTTAAATAATAATTTATAATAATTATTTTTTTTACAGGAGCAATGAACAAAAATTATTAAATAACAAAAATTTTATTTATTGTAAAACATTAAAATAGATAGGAGTGTATTATAGATGAGTTTTTTCAAACAAAAATGTAAGCCGGATACCTCTCTTCCCCCCCACCGAGCTGTGTTTACGAGCTGTTTGCCGGGAAAACCGTGGGAGATATGACGAAAACCAATAGAGATTAAATTGTTGTCCGTAGGGATCTGCATAGGTTCTATTATTTAGATTTTTCGAAAACGTTTTATTTAGGTTTTTTTAAAAAGGATCAGCAGTCTGTTGCCGCATGATGCTGTACGTACTTGTACTTGGAAATTCTTATAAAATCAGGATTTGGACTTAGAGCACTGAAAGTAGTATGAGTGCATTCATGAGAGACTCACCCGGCTAAGTAAAAAAGACTCACCCGGTACATAAAAAGACTCACCCGGCTAAGTATGTAGAGACTCACCCGGTTAAGTATGTAGAGACTCACCCGGCACATAAGAAAGACTCACCCGGCTAAGTGAAAAGACTCACCCGGTTAAGTAAAAAGACTCACCCGGTTAAGTATGTAGAGACTCACCCGGTACATAGTAAAGAGACTCACACGGTACATAGTAAAGAGACTCACACGGTTAAGTATATAGACTCACCCGGTACATAAAAAGACTCACCCGGCTAAGTGAAAAGACTCACCCGGTTAAGTATATAGACTCACCCGGTTAAGTATATAGACTCACCCGGTATACTATATTGAGACTCACCCGGTATAATATATACAGACTCACTCGGTACATAGTAAAGAGACTCACCCGGTTAAGTCCAGCATCCTGATGTATCACATCATTCAGCATTCTGATGTACCACAGCATCCTGATGTATCACAGCATCCAGCATCCTGATGTACCACAACATCATTTTGTGTGTAGATTCACCCGGTTAAGTGTATAGATTCAACCGGTTAAGTGTATAGATTCACCCGGTTAACTATATAGAAATTTCACATATAAAAAAATACATACAGGAACATTATCCATAAAATACTACTTTTTTTTGTTTACTTATAATTCACCTGGCTAATGCAAACATTACAATAATTATTCATTATAAATTAAAATTGAATATTTAATAAGAACAATCACACTGTTATCATAAAAATATTTTAATATAGTATATACATTATCAATATACACTATCATATACTCAAGGTTTATAGATTATACAGGTTGCCTCAAAGTCGTGTTTATATTGCCTACCCTCCGCAGCTCCTACATACCGTGTGACGTCATTGTCGTACAGATTCTGATGTATACTACAGCAGTGCGGCTGTACCTATAGTGTTTTAATGTTGGTTTTATTTTCCATAAATTATTTATTTATTATTTTAATTTTATGTATTTAATAAAACAGAACAGGGAAATAGTTATTTATATTATTTAAAAGGTGTATTAAATAGTATAGGTAATAGTAAATAAATATACTACTAAAAAAATACATAAGTAATACAAATATATAGGTAATAAATTAAATATGTTCAAATAATATAATATAATAATATAATAATATAATTTACATAATAGTATAATACAAAATATACACTAAATAATATTGAAATGTTATAGGAATATAAAAATTTATTGAAGTAATTTGTTCAATACGTCATACTACATAATTATAAAAATAAATAAATAAATAAATGACTTATAATTAATTTCGGGAAATAAATATAATCAAAAACATATTGTAAAAGCACAACTCACAATCTAAATAAATATCTAAATATGTTCAAATAATATAAATAATATAATTCACATAATATAAAATATACAAATCTTCAATAAATTATAAGTATTTATTAATTAATTAATTAATTTAATTATTGTAAATTTGTAAAAACGTATAGACTATAGGTACATCTTATATGAACGCTATAAAACTAACTTTTTTCACTACACTCACAAGATAAAAATATTTTTTATGTACTTACCGATGAAACGAAATATCATTTCCTTCGGTTTTCATTTTTCCTGAATAATTTTTATAAGTTCATCAATGCAATGTGCATTAATTACCGATTTGAACCGTAAAAAACCATACGTTTTGAACAAGAACATTGTCATGCTGCTAATACATATACATTTTCAAAATTTTTAATAAATTTATTATGTAGTTCGATTGAACATTTGATGTCAACGTTTTGTCCGTTTTGTTGAAGATAAATCTGTAGATATTAACAAATACGTCAAAATATAAGAAAGAGATCTTTTAAAACTGATAGAACACATTTTTTTATTCTTTAAATAATATTATTACATAAGATATACATTTTTTATAATTTTTAATAAATTTATTATGAAGTTTGATTAAACGCCTTATGTCAACGTTTTGATGAAGATAAATCTGCAGATATTCCTATTTTTTCAAAATAAATACGTCAAAATATAAGAAAAAATTCATTTATAAATGAATAAATAAATTTTTATATTTTTTAAATAATATTGTTGTATAAGATTTACTTTTTTAAAACATTTTTAATAAATTTGTTATTTGAAGTTCCCCATTGAACACTTTGTGTCAACGTTTTTATGAAAATAAATCTGCAGATCAATTAATTTAATATAATTTAATATTTTACATATTTTTATATAATATGCAACTGATTTTTTTTATCCGGGACTTTATTCATAATATTGTGTGTAATCTGTACTTAGGTAAAGTGTAGTATGTTTATGTATGCCGGGCGCTGTACGATAGCTGTACGACAATGACGTCACGAAATAATATTCCCCACTCCTTCTTTTTCAGAATTTCGGATTGAGGCAACCTGTATAATCTATAAACCTTGTCATATACTTACCTTTACTCGTTCTGCCAAATACAACACGCCATCTGTGGCTTATGCACATAATCACATTATCAAAAATTAGATAACCCCGGTGCAACTGATTATATGAACGCGGTAACGTTTTAGCGCGCCACAGTCACTATGATAACAATTGATAAGATGTTTGTTTATTTTTTATTTTTTGATATTTTAATGTAATAATGATCAATAATTATTGTGATGCTTGCAATATTAAATTTAAGAACCGATCAACGTTTCTGTGCCATTTGGCAAGTAATCATCATGGACCATTTCCTCTTGTCAACGCCATAAAAAGTGTTTATGTACACACCTATACAAGTAATTATAAAAATAATGTACTTACTAAGAAATAAACCTAAATGTTTTTTTTTGCTATTTTGTAGAGTCCATCGCTACAAGTCCCTTCATTGTAAACGGCTATGATGCAAAATTTACACCCAGTGATGAGTGTCCAAACAAGGGTTACAGTTACCATTGCAGTATATGCCAAAAAAAGTACAAAAAACATATTTGGTTCCAAAAACATATTACTACACATGCAAACCATAAGATAAATAGTTGTGAAATATGCAATAAAAAACTATCGTCACAAAAGTCTGTTAAAAGACATAGAGAAATACACAACACTCGCAGGAAGAGGTATAAATGCAAGATATGTAAAAGTTCTTTTCTTCAAAGAAGTGATCTGAATTATCACCAAAAAACCAAACATATCAAACATGAGTTAATTAAATGTTTTCATTGTACCAAAACATATGCGACTCAAAAACAATTGAAAATACACAATATTCATGTTCATTCACACTTAAAACCTTATAAATGTTCATTGTGTGATCTATCATTTGGGATGTCAATAGCATTATTCCGACATCGTCAAAAAGTAAGGTATTGCATGTATATAAAAAAAACACATTTATTTTAAAACATTTTTGTTTTCAGGTTCACAAGTATAATTGAGACACCAACTGCCACAAAAAATGTTGATGTACACGCTTATACAAGTAATTTGAAAAGTACTTACTAACACATTACACTTAAATGTTTCTTTTTTGCTATTTTATAGAGTCCATCGCTACAAGACCCATTATTTCAAACAGTTGTGATGCAGAGTCTACACTGAGAAAAACAAGGAAAACCATTTCGTGATGTCAATGCTACAAAAAATATTGATTATTTATGTAGGATACCCACAGATAAATAATTTGGCATAATGTTTATAACATTTATTTATTTTAGATTCTGAACGGACTGATAAATGTATTGATTTTTAATTATGATATGTGAAATAAAAATTTATAGAATATAATAAATATTAACAATATTTTGTAAATGTTTTTTTTCTTTATTTAACAGATCTAATAGTAATCCTGTAATAAAGTTCTGGAACACATTCCAATAAGAATTTAAATTTATTAATGTTATTAAAATAAAATTATATTCATCATCGTCTAAAAGTAATGTATTGCATGTATATAAAACAATACAGTTATATTCTAAGAGTTACATAAAACCATAAATATTTTGCATACTTCTATCAGTTATCCCCGACACATTAACACTGGTTTCATGATTAGGGACTTCGTTGTTCTGATCTTTATCTATGGAGACGTCTTCAACATAAGTGTAATGTTCCACACTACCCAAGGGGTCTTACACATAAGCGCGTTTTTTTTATCAAGGTGGTTCGCCAGTAGCCCTAATCCACCGTATAAACAATTGTTTAATTAAACAATTATTATTGACATGAGCTTCCATGAGTTTCTCTGTCTTGTACATATTTTCACATTCAGTGCATTTAACCTTTAGTCGTTGAAGCGCTATCTTCTTGTAACTCCATTTCATGTGTATCAGTTTCCTTTGCTGCTAAAATAAACAAAAATTGATTAAATTAATTATATACATTTAAATATATTTTTCATAGATGTAGACCAATATTCTGAAAGCTAATAATATTTTCCTATATTACAATGGTATACATAAGATTCTCACCTTTTTTTTTTTTTTTGTTACAGCACTCACATACACAGTCTACATTGTTAATACCAAAAAATTCTTGCCGTAGTCCCCGTAATTTCTTCTCCAGCATTAATTGCTTTTACAGTTTTTGCGTACCAGATTGATTTTCCCTTAGACTCCCATTTGGTATTTGGGGGAGCAAGCATGATTAATATATGCTGCTGGTCCTAAGAACAACAAGTCTTTTCCGTTTTTAGAACTATGCATTATGGAAAAATCATTAACACCTTCCTGTAAGACAAAAAAATAAAAAAAACATTTTTGAATCAAAATATAAATATGTTATAGGTAGTTTTAGTTAAGCAAAACATACTTTTATGTCTTCAGGTTTAATAATTGCGGTTTGTCCGCAGAGGGTGTTAATGAATTGTCCAATTTCGATGTTTCTGGTTGCCACAATTTTTACATCATTTTGAATGTCTTTAAATGAATTGTTTTTTGTGTATTTAAATGATAAATCGGCAATTGAATTTTTGTATATTTCCATTTGCTTGGTAAATATTCGTTTTTCACGTATGCTTTTTTTGTTACAGCACTCACATTCACAGTCTACATTGTTAATACCAAAAAAATTCTTGCCGTAGTCCCCGTAATTTCTTCTCCAGCATTAATTATTGCTTTTATTGTTTTTGCGTACCAGATTGAATTTCCCTTAGACTTCCATTTGGTATTTGGGGAGCAAGCATGATTAATATATGCTGCTGGTCCTAAGAACAACAAGTCTTTTCCGTTTTTAGAACTATGCATTATGGAAAAATCATTAACACCTTTCTGTAAGACAAAAAAATAAAAAAAACATTTTTGAATCAAAATATAAATATGTTATAGGTAGTTTTAGTTAAGCAAAACATACTTTTATATCTTCAGGTTTAATAAGACCATGTAAAATCCCATGCCATTCACGGGGACTCTTCTACATTTAGCCGGGGAGCACCTACGTGTTCCTTTGCGATAATTGGCACTTTAACACCGCAAAGTTGTAGAGCACGAGCTGCTGATTACGATTCCGGTTTCAAATTTTTGCGGAAATGAAGACCGTGGAAGTTTTTGGGCGGGGAAGTTTGGCGGGCGGGGGGTCGTAACGATTACGTAAATTCGCGAGATGTGTTAATTTTAGCCTCTCATAACCCATTGATTTTTTCGACGAATCCTATGGAACGGCACCCGGGGAGTATTTTCGGTCCTTTGGATGGGGGTCGAAAAACCAATATTGACCGAGATATCGACCTTCGAAATTTTTTAAAACACGATTATATGTAATTTATAGTAATACAGCACGCGTATGCTGATCGCTGTACCAACGATGAACAATGAGAACGCCGTCTCCGTGATATTTGTAGTAGGTTCACCAAACTCGCAGGGACGGTAGCCCGGGGTACTTGCTACGATGTGTGAAAGTTTCAGGACGATCGGTCGAAGGGTTGATTTTATACGATTTTTGGAATTTTTTTAAAACACGATTAGCACGTGTATGCTGAACACCGTACCAACAATGCACAATGAGATCACCTTTATAATGATAGTACAAGAATTGGATTTTTGGTGAACTATCAAAGCGGACATACCAAAAATAGGAATGTTCTCAATACCCCCCCCCTTTGAAACATTTCATTATATTCGTAAAACGATAATACTCGTAATTGGAACATCGTATAAAATCAGGCATTCGACTTAGAGCTTTGTAAGTGGTATGAGTGCATTCCTGAGTGCATTTACTATCGTTCTGTAGTGTTTTTGTTCACATCAAGTCCAAAAAACCACCGTCCGGCAGGTAAGTATAATATTTACCGCTGGATTGCAACCTGGCGGTAAATCAGAGTTGATTTTCCAAAGCACGAAATTGTCAGTTTTCATTCGCGTTTTCCCGGTAAACCGATGGCCGGACGTACAAATCGCATAGAGGTCGATTTATTTTCCGAGGGATTCTTCACTAGGACCAGTTTTTCTTTTTTCCAAAAAGTCATTATTAAAAACTTTTATTTTTTAATTGGCGTTTGACGTATACGATGTTTTTAAAAAACCTAAATAACACGTTATCGAAAAATCTAAATAATAGAACTTATGCAGATCCCTACGGAGAACAATTTAATCTCTATTGGTTTTCGTCATATCTCCCACGGTTTTCCCGGCAAACAGCTCGTAAACGTGATTTTCCAAATTATCATATTCATCATTATTATAAGTTTGTGTGATATCGGACGATCGGTTTTTGGACTTGTAGATTTCAAAACCACTACAGAACGATTGTTATTGCACTCATGAATGCACTCATACTACTTTCAGAGCTCTAAGTGCAAATCCTGATTTTATAAGAATTTCCAAGTACAAGTACGTAAATGCGTAAATTTTAGCCTCCCGTATAGAGTAAGTCATGTAGAGTCGAGGGATATCATTTTCAAAACGAAACTACCAAAATTGGATTTTTAGTAATTGTATTTCATATGATGTGTATCAAATAGACGTAATATGCACTACCGCGGTAGATACGTATAGGTTTAAAATAAATTTACAATCAAAATATTGGACTACAACTCAGTCAATTATATCCCTAGCTTCGTTAGGTTCTCTACTATGCTGGGGATGCATAATAATCACTACCGCGGTAGGTACAAATCGGTTTAAAATTAATTTAAAATCATAATTTTGTATTAAATACATTGCATGGACTATCGAATAATATTATATTTTACTATGATAAATATTTGGTGGTTTCGATAGTTGTATTTCGTTGCTTATTGAATATTATTTATTATAACGTACGTTATAAAGACAATGCATTTAACGACAACCATGGCTGGGTAGTCAACGGCGGAAGTGGGTGGAAGGGGGTCCGTGCATAGAGCGTTAATAAACATTAGCTTCTTAAGATTGAGATATAAATATAAATTATTAAAAATTTATAAAAATCAATCTCACATTATTCATATTGCTAATTATTTATAAACTCTTAATTTCAAACCTCAAATAATTTAATGATATAAATAACTGCATGCTAATAGTTTACGTTGATTTTTTTTTGTAATATATTGCTTAAAGCTTTATTTGTATAATCAAAAATTTGATTTGAATGATAATAGTCATAATTATTCATTATAAATTGAGGTGCTTAAGTTAAATGTATGAATTATATTAATAGATAATGACAGTATAATCAAGATTTAAAGTAAGAGTGTGTAGGCTGGTTGTGAGACTTCTACAAATAGGCTAAAATGTATAAAGAATGTCGCGCGCCCTATATCTTTTAAAACAGCAATAATATATTTCAATATTTTTATTATGTTCTGATATGGTGGGCAAATTTGGCAGCCCTATTTTAAAACTGAATTGGCGCCCCTGAAGTTATATACTTTATAATAATATAATTAATTATGCTAAATAAAATATAAATATTTGCTCCTTATGAAAAAGATGGAATACTTACAGTCACAAAATTGTGGGAACACCAAATTGATTTGGGGTATGGAGGGTTCTGGAGCTTTAACATGCGCTTCTACAGAACCCTTAGCCATCCCCACAATCAAATGGGATCTATCTCTTGCCGCCATTAAAAATATATACAAATATTTAAAATATGCACAACTGTACAGTGTACAAACTCATACAGAAATGCAGTGTTATTATAATCATGCATAAACAAACGATTGAAATGTGGAAGGGGGTTTCGTGGTTAGGTTAGGTTAGGTCGATCGACGATTGCGGATGTCTATTTTTAGTAATCCTGCCGGTCGTAAAAAAAAAAACCTCGGCGGAAGTGGGTAGAAGCGGGACGTGCATAGAGCGTTGACGGCTGTGCGAACGTTGGTTGTAGATTTCTATTCTTAATAATCCTGCCGTCCGATACAGAAAAAACCCAGTAGATATAAGTAATTTCGATAACGCAAATGAAATCGTATACAAATCTATGAATATTATATATTATAATGAAATTATGAAAAATATCACCATCATATTTATATTAAAATGTGAGCGGTCGTTGGTCATTGCGTTAATAATTTGTATATTCGTAGTGCATATTATAAGTACCAAGGACATATTATAGTTCGAAAAAAAAAAATTTAAAAATCAAATCGAGTGATATAGTTTTGAAAGCTGTAGTACAAAATTTTGATTTTTAGTAATTTTATTTACTATGATATGCATAGGGAAGACGTAATATGCACTACTCCGGTAGAAACGAATCGGTTTATGATTCATTAAAAATCGAAATATTGTACTACGACTTAGCCAATCATATCCCTGAATTCGTTAGGATGTCCCCTTTTTGGGAACTGCATTTTGGATACTTACAATTTGCATAAAGTGGTGGTGAGGTCGAGTTGTCCAGAAAATGATACTAATTTCAGGATTACAGCGTCTAAAACACTACGTTTAGCCACCAATACAAGTCCAATTCGACTACCAGGGGACTTAAATGTATTTGGGGTCATAGAGTAAGTCATTTGGAGTCGAGTGATATAGTTTTGAAAGCTGTAGTACAAAATTTTGATTTTTAGTAATTTTATTTACTATGATATGCATAGGGAAGACGTAATATGCACTACTCCGGTAGAAACGAATCGGTTTATGATTCATTAAAAATCGAAATATTGTACTACGACTTAGCCAATCATATCCCTGAATTCGTTAGGATGTCCCCTTTTTGGGAAATGCATTTTGGATACTTACAATTTGCATAAAGTGGTGGTGAGGTCGAGTTGTCCAGAAAATGATACTAATTTCAGGATTACAGCGTCTAAAACACTACGTTTAGCCACCAATACAAGTCCAATTCGACTACCAGGGGACTTAAATGTATTTGGGGTCATAGAGTAAGTCATTTGGAGTCGAGTGATATAGTTTTGAAAGCTGTAGTACAAAATTTTGATTTTTAGTAATTTTATTTACTATGATATGCATAGGGAAGACGTAATATGCACTACTCCGGTAGAAACGAATCGGATTATGATTCATTAAAAATCGAAATATTGTACTACGACTTAGCCAATCATATCCCTGAATTCGTTAGGATGTCCCCTTTTTGGGAAATGCATTTTGGATACTTACAATTTGCATAAAGTGGTGGTGAGGTCGAGTTGTCCAGAAAATGATACTAATTTCAGGATTACAGCGTCTAAAACACTACGTTTAGCCACCAATACAAGTCCAATTCGACTACCAGGGGACTTAAATGTATTTGGGGTCATAGAGTAAGTCATTTGGAGTCGAGTGATATAGTTTTGAAAGCTGTAGTACAAAATTTTGATTTTTAGTAATTTTATTTACTATGATATGCATAGGGAAGACGTAATATGCACTACTCCGGTAGAAACGAATCGGTTTATGATTCATTAAAAATCGAAATATTGTACTACGACTTAGCCAATCATATCCCTGAATTCGTTAGGATGTCCCCTTTTTGGGAAATGCATTTTGGATACTTACAATTTGCATAAAGTGGTGGTGAGGTCGAGTTGTCCAGAAAATGATACTAATTTCAGGATTACAGCGTCTAAAACACTACGTTTAGCCACCAATACAAGTCCAATTCGACTACCAGGGGACTTAAATGTATTTGGGGTCATAGAGTAAGTCATTTGGAGTCGAGTGATATAGTTTTGAAAGCTGTAGTACAAAATTTTGATTTTTAGTAATTTTATTTACTATGATATGCATAGGGAAGACGTAATATGCACTACTCCGGTAGAAACGAATCGGATTATGATTCATTAAAAATCGAAATATTGTACTACGACTTAGCCAATCATATCCCTGAATTCGTTAGGATGTCCCCTTTTTGGGAAATGCATTTTGGATACTTACAATTTGCATAAAGTGGTGGTGAGGTCGAGTTGTCCAGAAAATGATACTAATTTCAGGATTACAGCGTCTAAAACACTACGTTTAGCCACCAATACAAGTCCAATTCGACTACCAGGGGACTTAAATGTATTTGGGGTCATAGAGTAAGTCATTTGGAGTCGAGTGATATAGTTTTGAAAGCTGTAGTACAAAATTTTGATTTTTAGTAATTTTATTTACTATGATATGCATAGGGAAGACGTAATATGCACTACTCCGGTAGAAACGAATCGGTTTATGATTCATTAAAAATCGAAATATTGTACTACGACTTAGCCAATCATATCCCTGAATTCGTTAGGATGTCCCCTTTTTGGGAAATGCATTTTGGATACTTACAATTTGCATAAAGTGGTGGTGAGGTCGAGTTGTCCAGAAAATGATACTAATTTCAGGATTACAGCGTCTAAAACACTACGTTTAGCCACCAATACAAGTCCAATTCGACTACCAGGGGACTTAAATGTATTTGGGGTCATAGAGTATGTCATTTGGAGTCGAGTGATATAGTTTTGAAAGCTGTAGTACAAAATTTCACATATCATAATTAAAAATAAATACATGTTATAAACATTATGCCAAATTATTTATCTGTGGGTTTTGCTCAATATTTAAATGTTTTAAAAATTCAACAAAATGTTCCCTGCCAACCACAAATCACTCTAGTTGATTTTCCAGAGGTTTTTGCCAACCCTCCCACCCAACAGAAAGGAGGTTTCTCCAATATGTTTTGGCAAAATGTGTTTGATTGTCATAGTTTAAGGTCTATGGACAATTCAATATCATTTTCTATTTCCAGTTTTATTCACAACAGAAGCGATGAGTGAGTGATGATTGATAAATGAAACACTATACGCTACGATGTGTGTAAGTTTCAAGACGATAGGTCAAAGGGTTGATTCTATACGATTTTCTAAAGGGCGTTTAGTTGTTGCCGGGTGAATGATGCCTCCTGTATATATATAATGTTTATTTTGCCTTTTATTTACATAATATTAAATTAATATATTTATATTATTTAGTTGGTTTGGTTCCCATGGTTCAAACACATATTGAAGTAGAAAATGAAAATTCACCTGCAGTGTGGAGAATAGTAAAAAAACAAAAAACAAAAGTTATAAAAAAACATAAATATCAGAATGAAGTAAGTTTATATTTTTTTATAATCTGGATTAAATACTAAATAACTTATAAATTATTATATCTTTAGAAAGCCAATCAATACATTGCCCAAGCAATACAAACATTGAACAAGATGGGGAATGTTATTGATTGTAATCTTATTGAATTGTTCTTAAAGGCGAATAACAATCATAGTTCAATTATAGTGTTACTTGTATAATATTGCAAATATTATTGTAATATTATTTTATTTTTATTTTTTTAACAATTTCCACTAGAATAGAAATATTTATATATTAGGCGAATATATTATAACGAATTGATTACCCATATTTACCCTTAGTCTTTCTTCATCAACATGACTTCCAAACGCACGCAAAAAATGTTGTCCTTATTCAGCGAACATGCAGTTGAGAAGACAAATGCCGGAGAAGAAAAATCATCCACAGGAGTTCCCGATTATGTTTTATTTACGGACTGTCAGTATTACATTTAATATCTACCAGTTTCAGTTTTACACAAGTAATATTTCCACTTACCCACCAATTTTCTTATTATTTTAGGTAATCTTCAACCAAATGAAACAAAATATGAGGATGTTACACCATTAAAAACACATATAATGATAAACTGTCCATTTTGTACAAAACAATTCATATATGAATTTAGTCTTTTGTACCACATGATGGGCACTCATTTTCCATCAAACAACAATGGCAAGAAATATCTGGCAAAAAATGAAGTACACATATTTTACATAAAATAATATTTTTATTGATAATCATTATTTTTTTTTTTAATTTTTTATTTATTTTTTTTTGTTTAATAGAATATGCTTATGATGATTGCTACAGCTATTTTAAATATAAAAGAAATTAAGTTTACAACAGAATCATTACTATTTTATTTAAATTCTTATGGCTGCCGAATACAAGACATTCAAAAAATTAACTTTATCTTACAAACTAATATAAATGCAATACAATATTTTATAAACAACAACACAATAATAACAATGGCAAGGTACACTGAAACAAATAAAATTATTCAGTTTATTGGTGAGGGAGTCAAAGAAAACGAAGACATTGTATCACGTGACACTAAAAAATTAAATATTCTAGCTAAAAATTATGTAAAATTAAAATATAGTGAAAAACTTGGGAAAAAAAATATTGCTAAAAAAATTAAAGAATCAATCAAAATACTTCAAGGCCAATTAGTCATCAACAATTCTAAATTTATTTTATCCTTAAAAACTAAATTACCGGCTCCAGAAACAATATTAATACTCAACCCTCCATTTCAAAATTTTTTTAATACACAAAGGTTTCATCAAAACATACCACCACAAAACTACATCAATGACCAACTGCCACATCTGCAGAATATAAATGATCTTGACTATTTAATATCAACTATAATCATGTACAATATGCACCAAGCAATTGATGAGTAAGTGAAATTATACTTCAAACATACTACTAAAGAAATATTTCTATGTATTTTTTTTTTTTTTCAGTTACAAGGGATATGATCTGAAAGAAATGATGGAATTAAAAATTGATTTAATTAAACTGAACATAATAAAAACTTACATTGATTTAATTAATTTGCAAATAAAGGATGTCATTAGTGAGGATGGATTGCAAATCATCAACAACAAAAAATACATAAATAAGAATGTCGTTTATGCAATTGACATTGAATTCAAAACATTTATAAACAGAATAGAAAACTTTTGGATGCAAGCACATTTTGATTTGAATTTTGAAAATCCTGTGTAAGTGTTACTAAGTAATTATTACTTAAAACTTGTTTACAACTATACATATTACTAAAATAAACAATGTTAACTATAAATATTCAAACCAAATAGATATCCTACCATACAACATGATTGCAAAGTAATTTATTTGGATTCTGAGAGAACAGTGAAGTTTGTGCTCCAATCCACTAAAGAATTTCATGATGTCAATTATAATGAATTGCTGGTGGTGGCTTGTTTGAAAACGTACTTCAGCAATGCAGTCAAACCTCATAAAAGTACAGTATGTAATAATGATGTGAAAACAAATTAATACTTTTTTATTTATTTTATTAATTTATATTTTTTTTTTATTAATCTAGCTCAACAACATATATCAACATATAGAAATTATCAAAGTTATAACAAAATTCCAATTTATCAACAAAAAATATCTTAAAACTGCTTTACAAAATTTAATAAATCAACAGTACATACATCAATATTCTAATTCAAATTATACAATATACAAACCAGCAGACAATGTAAAAATCGAGTCCCTAATTTCAAAATTTAAATATATTGAAATGATTCATGTCATACTGAACATAACAGAAGAAATATATTTAACAACAGCAATAAAATATGAGGTAATGTTGATTTATTGGATTTAAATATTATTCAAAAATTTAAATTATATTTTGTATCATATTTCAGCTATCTAGCAGTGTATACAACTATACCAACATCCCGCGCAGCCATAAAATGCAAGAAAACAAATGTATGGACAACGTTCATCGGAAAGTTTTATTTATCAAAAAATTTTTAAATTCAATAACACTAAATCAACATACAACAATTGGCACAGTACACAATACATTCAAAACAAAATTGACAACATACAAACAACTTTTGCACACAGTTTTAAATAGATCACCCGAATCTCCCATCAACTATATTGTCTCAACCGATGAACTATTAGAATATCATACAAATTCAAATTTACAACTTCCTTCACCCATTCCATCCACTACAACCTCAAAATATCTCAAGCAATCACTACAGACGTCAGACACAAAATTCTATACCCGACGTTCAGGACTACAGGATTATTTAGAAAAATATTATAATTAAAATTGTTTAAAAAAAAATACATGTATATATAAGTTACATTTTTTATTTTAACAATAAATACAAATGATATTAATACAAATAATAATAATAATTTAATACAATAGCAATATCTGCACTTTAGCGTCAGCCATACTGGAACCTGCTTGCGAAAAAAAAAAACTTGTAATTAAATATTATAAAAAATAAAAATAATAATTATTTGGTTTATTTACCTACCTGTTGATCTGGTAGATAAATGATACTGTTTTCGAAATGATTAAAGTGTATCATAATGTAAACAAGCAACTTCAATTTTTATAACCAAGTGCTTCACTGATAAGATGTTATGTCCTAACCATGTATTTATTATCTATGGTCTAAACACACATAATGTAACCGCGGTATATCTTTTTGTTTTTATATCCATGGCGTTCATCAAGCAGCTGTTTACCTAACCAAAATATTGTAGGAGCAACATTTTTCCGTTATTGTTTTCACCTTTCTTGTTTGTCGTAATTATATTAATTTATATTAATTTTCCTCTATTGCATTTTATTTATTTTTTTATTGATCGATTTCTAGCATCGGTGGCGACGAGCCCGGTGTGTACTCGTTGCGGTCAAAAACAAAAATTACGTACCAGTTGCGGTCACCCCTCAAGAAGGTTACATACTAGTTGCGGTCACTCAAATCATAATAACTAAGTACACTAAATAATTCTATAATAGTAGTTAATTTCCTAATGAAATCGGACATCGGACAGTTGCAAACCGCAACTGTTATATCTGTTAATCTAAAAAATCGTCATGACCGCAACTAGTATGGTTTTATCCAAAAACCGCACACTTTTGATTTTGACCCTAAAAAGGTCGATAGCCAAAAACCGCACAGCTTATCGGTCATTGTATAACAAATATCCACAATATATTTTGGGAAGAATTTTTACGTGACGGAGATCGTATAAAGTTTTTAAAAAACGTCGGCAGTCGGTTTCAGCCAATAAAACTTTGAAAGTTTTAAACTTTTTTTAAATTAATATTTTAAATTTTTGAAATACCTATAGGTACATTTTTAGTTTTACATTTTCTTTAATTAATATTTTAAATTATTGAATATATACATTTTTAAGCTTTTTACATTTTTATATTTTTTTTTTTTTTTGATGAACTATGAGAATAATGAGAACAAATAATTTATACATATACATATGCGTTTTTTGTTTATCGACCTTTTTGGGGTCAAAATCATAACTGTGCGATTTTTGGATACGACAATTTTTAAAATTGTGCGGTTTTAACCTATTAAATGTGTGCGGTTTTAACCTACCAAAAGTGTGCGGTTTTATCCTGTATTTTATCAAAATTGTGCGGTTTTTGGAGTCAACGACTAGTATACAGCCTTGCCGATACCGTTTACGTAAAATTCCGACCCCCGCACCTGCAGTTCACTTCCCCGCCCTAAACTACCTTAAATATTGGTTTGCACAGATCAGGAAAAATGTCAAAATTATCACAGCATCCAGTTCTATACGATGGTAAGGATAAACCACAAGATACCTTTGGCCAAAGTAATTTTTAAAATATACTTTGTGTCAAAGCTGCCGAGTATTGCCTATGAGTGATACCCTAGCACCTCTGACTCAAAGTATATTTTAAAAATTACTTTGGCCAAAGGTATCTTGTGGTTTATCCTTACCATCGTATAGAACTGGATGCTGTGATAATTTTGACATTTTTCCTGATCTGTGCAAACCAATATTTAAGGTAGTTTAGGGCGGGGAAGTGAACTTTATATATATATATAATAAAAGGAAACAACTATATTATATATATATATATATATATATAATTATAATTATAATTATATATAAATTTACAAATGTCAACAACAAGAACAAAAACTAGTTAAAACAATAAAATTTATTTTTAAACATAAACAGCATTATATATATAAATTTTTTTATTTTTAATTATTTTTACACTTTTTACGATGTCGATACAATTGATTTGGTGCTGAGAAGAGTCATTGCAACTTTTGCATGTATAGGGCTTTTTCCCCGTATGTAAGTTTTCATGATAGCCTAGCTGCCTTTGATCTTTGAATTTCTTTATACAGAATTTGCAATGGACATACTCTGTTTGATGCTGATGTGATATATGCCATTGCAGGTTATGTTTAAGTTTAAAAGATTTCTGACATTGATCACATAAATAGTTTGCTTGACCAAAGTGGACTAAGAGATGAACCTGAAAAAAAAGGAGTAAAAAACATGATTAAACAGTTAAATGTTAAAGATATTTAGTTTTTGTAAAGTAAATACATACCTTTAGATTGTCTTTCCATTTAAAAAACTTTGGGCACACCGGATGGTTAATCGATGTTTCCAGCCACCTGCAACTTTTTGGCTATTGTGTGTGTTTTAAGGAATATTTTTCTGGTATTTATTAACAGTAGAATTTTAAAACAAAATCTTAAAATTATATAAAAGACATAAATATAACATAACACGTCCAAATATATTTAAAAATAAAACAAATAATTAACTGAAGGAATAGTCTTTAGAATAAAATAATAATCAAAACAATTACATTTTTTTTGGAACTTTTTTTAGTGCTAACATTATTATATATATTATTTTTTATTTTCTTAGTCCATACATTTTAAAATGATCACAATATTTTCATCACAGTATGCTTATTTCTTATGAAATTCCAAAAAAACACATACGATATAGTGGTATTTAAATGAAACATCATCTTCATTGCTCTCTGTAGATTTCATGGAGGCTGAATCTTCATCAGAGTTTTCAAGAGGATCAGGACCATTATAATCATCATCATCAGTATTATTCTCTGAGCTGTTAGAAGTTTCTGTTTCATAATCTGCCACAGTCTCTACTATAATACAAAATTAAAAATATTGTCATAACTGTATTTAAAAAAAAAAAAAAAAAAATGCTTATAGTTAAATTATTGAAATTGATATGTGGTTTGTACAATTGGACATTAGCATTACCTTTGGTTTCAAGAGATGCAGGAACGTTGACTGTTGTCTCTGGCGGGTCCACTGTCATAGTCTCTGCTGTAATTCAAGTAAAAACTATTGTCATAATGTATTTTTTAAAAAAAATGCTTATAATTAAATTATTGAAACTCATATGTGGTATGTACAATTGGATATTGTGTGAACAATATAGGAATATAAGTATATAGTTGACGATAGTGCAGAAATTCACACGATAAGGAGTAAAATGTATAAAAAGAACAGCAATATTACCTTCTGTTTTTTTAGATGATTCAGGAACCTCCACTGATGTTGTGGGTGGCTGTTCAACTCCCATACGATTAGACAATGTGTGTGCAACTGACTGAGGATATTGTATTCCATGGTATGTACCGAGGTGTAATATTAAATAAGCTCGGCTCTTAAAATTAAGCTTGCATAAATTGCACATACTATTAGAAGCCATGTCTTAATAAAAAAAAAAAAATGTAATAACTGTATGCAATTAGGAATGGTGGTTATGTGATTTGTTATTACAAATATGTAGACATGTATACAATAACACTACAGAACGATAAAAAGTCGGATATTCATATGAAAAATAACACTTTTATCACACAAGCAGTGCTCGAAATGGACCGGAACGCAGTTCCGGTTCACGACAAAAAAATTTTTAGCGTTCCGGTTCGTAAAAAAAAACCTAGCCCCCAATTCTATGGTATGTACCTATTCCAAAAAAAAGCGTTCCGGTTCAGAAAATTTTCCATTTCGAGCACTGCACACAAGACACGCACACCACCGTATTTCATAGACGCAAAAAGAGTTGAGAATTGAGATACCATGTACAAAGAGTTCATGATAAGAAAAACAAATATTTTTGTGAATGCAATGCAGGGTTTACGGTTATATTTGTTTTAGGTATATGGTAAAAAATATTATGATGCGATTTAAAAAACTGTTAATTGAAGTGAGAGTGTAAAGATATTATAAATTAGAATTTAATATTTAATAAGAAAAAATAACACTGCTATCACAAATATATCAATATACATTATCACCATACATCTTATCTATTGTTAGCCGGATATCAATTACTTTATTTACCGCATTTCCCCAATTATAACTGAAAAGTCATTGGCAACATGTGTCGTGTTTTTCTGTTACATCATGCGGCAACACTGCATCATGAAGCATACGCTTTACGTACGAGCGAAAATTACACATGGACTGGATCTGCCTCAATGACCAATAGCAAACAGCCTACCGTTAATCCTGCTGAAATTATGAACGGTAATTTCTAATATTATTTTTTCTTGCGAACCCACAACATGTACAACTACAACATGAATATGTATTTAATTAGATTATTTGTTTGTAGTAGCTACAGAAGATACAAATGAGGAATCAGAGAATTATGAATACGCGTGTCTAGAATGTGCAAATTTCGAATTCAAAAATTAATTAAAAATCTAATAATAAGACTACCGACTTGAAACCTTCACTGTTTCATCGCAAATGTAACTGGCTACCATCCCTGCTTGTTTCGTGTAAAAATACGAAAAACCCTGTTGGCGCCGAGCTGACGACTGGAGTCTGGCCGATCGCACAGGAATCGCCCGGCAGTTGTGCAAATTTCGAATTCAAAAATTAATTAAAAATCTAATAATAAGACTACCGACTTGAAACCTTCACTGTTTCATTGCATATGTAACTGTCTACCATCCCTGTTAGTTTCGTGTAAAAATACGAAAAACCCTGTAGGCACCGAGCTGACGGCGGGAGTATTTTAATGTGAACGCACTAACCAAGTTCTCAAAATCGACTTTGCAAGTTCAAGTGTGATCACTTAGATACTTGGAAATCGGACTAAACATGATAAATAAAACACAATTGTACATAGGTACGAAACCCGTAAGATCAATATTTAGCGAGATATGAGGGTATAATTATGTTCACAAATTGCTATTTATTAAATTCGATGACTATGTCAACGGATTGTAGATCACACCAGTATTGCCGATATTTACGGTTTATTTTTTATATAAAAATTACTTAAAAATCGAATAATTGTGCGATCGAAATGAGACTTGCACCATTACATTACACTCGTACTCGGCTATTATCCCTGTTAATTTTATGCAAAAATACAGAAAACCCTGTAGGCACCGAGCTGACGACTGTTAGATGTCCGCGCACCGCGAAATCACCCGTGTGCCCGTAGTAAATGCACTCAGGAATGCACTCATACCACTCTCAGAGCTCTAAGTCCAAAGCCTGATTTTATACGATTTTTTGAACTGGTTAACTCTTGATTTACCGCCAGATTGCAATGCAAGCTGGCGGTAATATTATACTTGCCTTCCGGAAGGCCGTTATTTGGACTTGATGTATACAAAAACACATCAGAACGATAGTAAATGCACTCAGGAATGCACTCATACCACTCTCAGAGCTCTAAGTCCAAAGCCTGATTTTATACGATTTTCCAAGTACGAGTACTATCGCATTACGAAAATAATGAAATGTTTCAAAGGGGGGGGTATTGAGAACATTCATATTTTTGGTATGTCCGCTTTGAAAATTCACCAAAAATCCAATTCTTGTACTATCGTTATGAAAGTCACATCACTACATAGGTAAAAGCGTTGGCTATTCGGTGTACAAGTTTCAAAAATAAGGACTAAGAATGACGGCGGCCAGAACTTATAACTGAAAACAAGAAATAATCGAACTGCAATTCTCCGGTAAATCCTGTACTTACCTTCCGGACGGTCGTTGATTGGACTTGATGTATACAAAAACACTTCAGAACGATAGTTAATTCACTCCGGAATGCACTCGTACTACTTACAAAGCTGTAAGTCGAAAGCCTGATTTTACACGATTTTCGGAAAGGAGATTGTCATTTGCTGGATAAATCCCGCGGTAGACCGTCAATGCACAATGAGATCACCGTCTCCGTGATATTTGTAGCAGACTCACCAAACTCGCAGGGACGGTAGCCCGGGGTACTTGCTACGATGTGTGAAAGTTTCAGGACGGTCGGTCGAAGGGTTGATTTTTACGATTTTTGGAATTTTTTAAAAGACGATTATACGTAATTTAGCATAACATGTACTGTACGCGTATAACTGTACAAACAATGCACAATGAGATCACCGTCTCCGTGATATTTTAAGTAGGCTAACCAAAATCACAGGAATGGTAGCTCGGGGTACATTCTACGATGTGTGTAAGTTTCAAAACGATCGGTCAAAGGGTTGATTTTATACGATTTTTGGAATTTTTTAAAACACGATTATACGTAATTTATAGTAATACAGCACGCGTATGCTGATCGCTGTACCAACAATGCACAATTCATCCAGCATCCAGCTGTACCATAGCACCCAGCATCCTGCTGTACCACAGCATCCTAATGTACCACAGCATCCAGCATCCTGATGTACCATAGCATCCAGCATCCTGATGTATCACAACATCCTGATGTACCACAGCATCCTAATTTACTACAGCATCCAGCATCCTGATGTACCACAGCATCCTAATGTACCACAGCATCCAGCATCCTGATGTATCACAGCATCCAGCATCCTGATGTATCACATCATTCAGCATTCTGATGTACCACAGCATCCTGATGTATCACAGCATCCAGCATCCTGATGTATCACATCATTCAGCATTCTGATGTACCACAGCATCCTGATGTATCACAGCATCCAGCATCCTGATGTACCACAACATCATTTTGTGTATAGATTCACCCGGTTAAGTGTACAGATTCAACCGGTTAATTGTATAGATTCACCCGGTTAACTATATAGACTCGTGAACAGTTGAAAAATTATTAAAAATAACCATCCACCCTTCAGCTATAAAAAATACGTCCCTGTAAAGGGTACGTACTCAGCTACCCTGTGGATGCATTTAGGAGGGTAACAATTGCAATGGATGACGACAGGAGGCGCATTACCGCAGCAAGTCCGTGTAAACTTCACCATGCGGCAACCATATGCTAAACCATAACTTTGAAAAAATATTTAAAAAAAACAATAACCCCTACAGCTAAAAAAAATACATCCCCGGAAAGGGGAGGTAGTCTGCTATCCTGTGAATAAGTTTTTAGGGATAACATTTGAACTGGTTAGCGATGAGGAGATGATTACCGCAGAGTCCGAATAGCTGGCATCATGCGGCAACCATATACTAAACTGAAGTTTTGAAAAATTATTAAAAAATGACCGACATCCCTACAGCTAAAAAAAATGCGTCCCCGGAAAGGGGAGGTAGTCTGCTATCCTGTGAATAAGTTATTAGGGATAACATTTGAACTGGTTATCGATGAGGAGATGATTACCGCAGAGTCCGAATAGCTGGCATCATGCGGCAACCATATGCTATACCATAAATTTTAAAAAATATTAAAAAAAAACAATAACCCCTACAGCTAAAAAAAATACATCCCCGGAAAGGGGAGGTAGTCTGCTATCCTGTGAATAAGTTTTTAGGGATAACATTTGAACTGGTTAGCGTTGAGGAGACGATTACCGCAGCGAGTCCGAATAGCTTGCATCATGCGGCAACTGTACGCTAAACCATTATTTTGAAAAATTATTAAATAATAACCCACAGTCCTACAGCTATAAAAAGTACATCCCTGGAAAGGGTAGGTACTGTGCTATCCTGTGAATAAGTTTTTAGGGATAACATTTGAACTGGTTAGCGATGAGGAGATGATTACCGCAGAGTCCGAATAGCTGGCATCATGCGGCAACCATATGCTATACCATAAATTTAAAAAAATATTAAAAAAAAACAATAACCCCTACAGCTAAAAAAAATACATCCCCGGAAAGGGGAGGTAGTCTGCTATCCTGTGAATAAGTTTTTAGGGATAACATTTGAACTGGTTATCGATGAGGAGATGATTACCGCAGAGTCCGAATAGCTGGCATCATGCGGCAACCATATGCTATACCATAAATTTAAAAAAATATTAAAAAAAAACAATAACCCCTACAGCTAAAAAAAATGCGTTCCCGGAAAGGGTAGGTAGTCTGCTATCCTGTGAATAAGTTTTTAGGGATAACATTTGAACTGGTTATCGATGAGGAGATGATAACCGCAGAGTCCGAATAGCTTGCATCATGCGGCAACTGTACGCTAAACCATTATTTTGAAAAATTATTAAATAATAACCCACAGTCCTACAGCTATAAAAAGTACACCATATGGTATAGCATATCGGTCCGTGATCGATTGACAGACCGCCGTCAACCGGTAATCTCCTGACGCGTCGTGTGAGGAACCGGATGCAGCGCTCCTAGTGGCTTTTCGTCTAATATGGGGTAAGAGTACCTCGGCATCATGCGGTAACCGTATGATATAATATTATACTTCTATGTAAAAAGGGAAGGTCACCTTTTGGACATCCTGCTTTCAAAACCACAACAGAACGATTTAAAGTGTACTCATGAATGCACATATAGCATTTTCAAAGCTCTAAGTCCAAAGCCTGACTTCTTACGATTTTCCTTGTACAAGTACGTACTACAAGTTTATTAGTAGTGCGGCAAAAACAATTGCACAACCGACTGGTCGTTAATATATACATTGCTACTTGTTTCAAGTGCATTTATACAGTACGTACTACAATGTAAAATCGTATAACATAACTACATTTTTTTTTTTAAAAAAAAACATCTAGTAAAATCGCACAATCTTATATCTTGGTAGAATATTTTAACAATCATAGTTCAATTATAGTGTTACTTGTATAATATTGCAAATATTTTAAACAGGTATATGATTTACTATTATAATAGTATTGCATAACATTAGTATTTTGAATAAAAATTTTACTATGTACGTGTGTCATCGGCGGTCCGTGATCGATTGACAGACCGCCGTCAACCGGTAATCTCCTGACGCGTCGTGTGGGGAACCGGATGCAGCGCTCCTAGTGGCTTTTCGTCTAATATGGGGTAAGAGTACCTCGGCATCATGCGGTAACCGTATGATATAATATTATACTTCTATGTAAAAAGGGAAGGTCACCTTTTGGACATCCTGCTTTCAAAACCACAACAGAACGATTTAAAGTGTACTCATGAATGCACATATAGCATTTTCAAAGCTCTAAGTCCAAAGCCTGACTTCTTACGATTTTCCTTGTACAAGTACGTACTACAAGTTTATTAGTAGATCGGCAAAAACAATTGCACAACCGACTGGTCGTTAATATATACGTGTCGAATTGTTTTAAGTGCATTTATACAGTGCGTACTACAATGTAAAATCGTAATACATAACTACATTTTTTTTTATATAAAACATCTAGTAAAATCGCACAATCTTCTATCTTAGTAGAATATTTTAAACAAGTATATGATTTACTATTATAATAGTATTGCATAACATTAGAATTTTGAATAAAAATTTTACTATGTACGTGTGTCATCGGCGGTCCGTGATCGATTGACAGACCGCCGTCAACCGGTAATCTCCTGACGCGTCGTGTGAGGAACCGGATGCAGCGCTCCTAGTGGCTTTTCGTCTAATATGGGGTAAGAGTACCTCGGCATCATGCGGTAACCGTATGATATAATATTATACTTCTATGTAAAAAGGGAAGGTCACCTTTTGGACATCCTGCTTTCAAAACCACAACAGAACGATTTAAAGTGTACTCATGAATGCACATATAGCATTTTCAAAGCTCTAAGTCCAAAGCCTGACTTCTTACGATTTTCCTTGTACAAGTACGTACTACAAGTTTATTAGTAGTGCGGCAAAAACAATTGCACAACCGACTGGTCGTTAATATATACATTGCTACTTGTTTCAAGTGCATTTATACAGTACGTACTACAATGTAAAATCGTATAACATAACTACATTTTTTTTTTTAAAAAAAAACATCTAGTAAAATCGCACAATCTTATATCTTGGTAGAATATTTTAACAATCATAGTTCAATTATAGTGTTACTTGTATAATATTGCAAATATTTTAAACAGGTATATGATTTACTATTATAATAGTATTGCATAACATTAGTATTTTGAATAAAAATTTTACTATGTACGTGTGTCATCGGCGGTCCGTGATCGATTGACAGACCGCCGTCAACCGGTAATCTCCTGACGCGTCGTGTGAGGAACCGGATGCAGCGCTCCTAGTGGCTTTTCGTCTAATATGGGGTAAGAGTACCTCGGCATCATGCGGTAACCGTATGATATAATATTATACTTCTATGTAAAAAGGGAAGGTCACCTTTTGGACATCCTGCTTTCAAAACCACAACAGAACGATTTAAAGTGTACTCATGAATGCACATATAGCATTTTCAAAGCTCTAAGTCCAAAGCCTGACTTCTTACGATTTTCCTTGTACAAGTACGTACTACAAGTTTATTAGTAGATCGGCAAAAACAATTGCACAACCGACTGGTCGTTAATATATACGTGTCGACTTGTTTTAAGTGCATTTATACAGTGCGTACTACAATGTAAAATCGTAATACATAACTACATTTTTTTTTATATAAAACATCTAGTAAAATCGCACAATCTTCTATCTTAGTAGAATATTTTAAACAAGTATATGATCTACTATTATTATAGTATTGCATAACATTAGAATTTTGAATAAAAATTTTACTATGTACGTGTGTCATCGGCGGTCCGTGATCGATTGACAGACCGCCGGCAACCGGTAATCTCCTGACGCGTCGTGTGAGGAACCGGATGCAGCGCTCCTAGTGGCTTTTCGTCTAATATGGGGTAAGAGTACCTCGGCATCATGCGGTAACCGTATGATATAATATTATACTTCTATGTAAAATGGGACGGTCACCTTTTGGACTTCCTGCTTTCAAAACCACAACAGAACGATTGTTAATGTACTCATGAATGCACTCATAGCATTTTCAAAGCTCTAAGTCCAAAGCCTGACTTCATACGATTTTCCATGTACAAGTACGTACTACAAATTTATTAGTAGTGCAGCAATAACAATTGCACAACCGACTGGTCGTTAATATATACGTTGCTGCTTGGTTTAAGTGCATTTATACGGTACGTACTACAATGTAAAATCGTATAACATAACTACATTTTTTTTTTAAAATAAAACATCTAGTAAAATCGCACAATCTTATATCTTGGTAGAATATTTTAACAATCATAGTTCAATTATAGTGTTACTTGTATAATATTGCAAATATTTTAAACAAGTATATGATTTACTATTATAATAGTATTGCATAACATTAGTATTTTGAATAAAAATTTTACTATGTACGTGTGTCATCGGCGGTCCGTGATCGATTGACAGACCGCCGTCAACCGGTAATCTCCTGACGCGTCGTGTGAGGAACCGGATGCAGCGCTCCTAGTGGCTTTTCGTCTAATATGGGGTAAGAGTACCTCGGCATCATGCGGTAACCGTATGATATAATATTATACTTCTATGTAAAAAGGGAAGGTCACCTTTTGGACATCCTGCTTTCAAAACCACAACAGAACGATTTAAAGTGTACTCATGAATGCACATATAGCATTTTCAAAGCTCTAAGTCCAAAGCCTGACTTCTTACGATTTTCCTTGTACAAGTACGTACTACAAGTTTATTAGTAGATCGGCAAAAACAATTGCACAACCGACTGGTCGTTAATATATACGTGTCGACTTGTTTTAAGTGCATTTATACAGTGCGTACTACAATGTAAAATCGTAATACATAACTACATTTTTTTTTATATAAAACATCTAGTAAAATCGCACAATCTTCTATCTTAGTAGAATATTTTAAACAAGTATATGATCTACTATTATTATAGTATTGCATAACATTAGAATTTTGAATAAAAATTTTACTATGTACGTGTGTCATCGGCGGTCCGTGATCGATTGACAGACCGCCGGCAACCGGTAATCTCCTGACGCGTCGTGTGAGGAACCGGATGCAGCGCTCCTAGTGGCTTTTCGTCTAATATGGGGTAAGAGTACCTCGGCTTCATGCGGTAACCGTATGATATAATATTATACTTCTATGTAAAAAGGGAAGGTCACCTTTTGGACATCCTGCTTTCAAAACCACAACAGAACGATTTAAAGTGTACTCATGAATGCACATATAGCATTTTCAAAGCTCTAAGTCCAAAGCCTGACTTCTTACGATTTTCCTTGTACAAGTACGTACTACAAGTTTATTAGTAGATCGGCAAAAACAATTGCACAACCGACTAGTCGTTAATATATACGTGTCGACTTGTTTTAAGTGCATTTATACAGTGCGTACTACAATGTAAAATCGTAATACATAACTACATTTTTTTTTATATAAAACATCTAGTAAAATCGCACAATCTTCTATCTTAGTAGAATATTTTAAACAAGTATATGATCTACTATTATTATAGTATTGCATAACATTAGAATTTTGAATAAAAATTTTACTATGTACGTGTGTCATCGGCGGTCCGTGATCGATTGACAGACCGCCGGCAACCGGTAATCTCCTGACGCGTCGTGTGAGGCACTGGATGCAGCGCTCCTAGTGGCTTTTCGTCTAATATGGGGTAAGAGTACCTCGGCATCATGCGGTAACCGTATGATATAATATTATACTTCTATGTAAAAAGGGAAGGTCACCTTTTGGACATCCTGCTTTCAAAACCACAACAGAACGATTTAAAGTGTACTCATGAATGCACATATAGCATTTTCAAAGCTCTAAGTCCAAAGCCTGACTTCTTACGATTTTCCTTGTACAAGTACGTACTACAAGTTTATTAGTAGATCGGCAAAAACAATTGCACAACCGACTGGTCGTTAATATATACGTGTCGACTTGTTTTAAGTGCATTTATACAGTGCGTACTACAATGTAAAATCGTAATACATAACTACATTTTTTTTTATATAAAACATCTAGTAAAATCGCACAATCTTCTATCTTAGTAGAATATTTTAAACAAGTATATGATCTACTATTATTATAGTATTGCATAACATTAGAATTTTGAATAAAAATTTTACTATGTACGTGTGTCATCGGCGGTCCGTGATCGATTGACAGACCGCCGGCAACCGGTAATCTCCTGACGCGTCGTGTGAGGAACTGGATGCAGCGCTCCTAGTGGCTTTTCGTCTAATATGGGGTAAGAGTACCTCGGCATCATGCGGTAACCGTATGATATAATATTATACTTCTATGTAAAAAGGGAAGGTCACCTTTTGGACATCCTGCTTTCAAAACCACAACAGAACGATTGTTAATGTACTCATGAATGCACTCATAGCATTTTCAAAGCTCTAAGTCCAAAGCCTGACTTCATACGATTTTCCATGTACAAGTACGTACTACAAATTTATTAGTAGTGCAGCAATAACAATTGCACAACCGACTGGTCGTTAATATATACGTTGCTGCTTGGTTTAAGT
Organism: Rhopalosiphum padi; assembly: GCF_020882245.1. NCBI lineage: Eukaryota > Metazoa > Arthropoda > Insecta > Hemiptera > Aphididae > Rhopalosiphum > Rhopalosiphum padi. Next base: position 77,579,349 of record NC_083599.1, read on the forward strand.
GCATTTATACGGTACGTACTACAATGTAAAATCGTATAACATAACTACATTTTTTTTTTAAAATAAAACATCTAGTAAAATCGCACAATCTTATATCTTGGTAGAATATTTTAACAATCATAGTTCAATTATAGTGTTACTTGTATAATATTGCAAATATTTTAAACAGGTATATGATTTACTATTATAATAGTATTGCATAACATTAGTATTTTGAATAAAAATTTTACTATGTACGTGTGTCATCGGCGGTCCGTGATCGATTGACAGACCGCCGTCAACCGGTAATCTCCTGACGCGTCGTGTGAGGAACCGGATGCAGCGCTCCTAGTGGCTTTTCGTCTAATATGGGGTTAAAGTACCTCGGCATCATGCGGTAACCGTATGATATAATATTATACTTCTATGTAAAATGGGACGGTCACCTTTTGGACTCCCTGCTTTCAAAACCACAACAGAACGATTGTTAATGTACTCATGAATGCACTCATAGCATTTTCAAAGCTCTAAGTCCAAAGTCTGACTTCATACGATTTTCCATGTACAAGTACGTACTACAAATTTATTAGTAGTGCAGCAATAACAATTGCACAACCGACTGGTCGTTAATATATACGTTGCTGCTTGGTTTAAGTGCATTTATACGGTACGTACTACAATGTAAAATCGTATAACATAACTACATTTTTTTTTTAAAATAAAACATCTAGTAAAATCGCACAATCTTATATCTTGGTAGAATATTTTAACAATCATAGTTCAATTATAGTGTTACTTGTATAATATTGCAAATATTTTAAACAAGTATATGATTTACTATTATAATAGTATTGCATAACATTAGTATTTTGAATAAAAATTTTACTATGTACGTGTGTCATCGGCGGTCCGTGATCGATTGACAGACCGCCGTCAACCGGTAATCTCCTGACGCGTCGTGTGAGGAACCGGATGCAGCGCTCCTAGTGGCTTTTCGTCTAATATGGGGTAAGAGTACCTCGGCATCATGCGGTAACCGTATGATATAATATTATACTTCTATGTAAAAAGGGAAGGTCACCTTTTGGACATCCTGCTTTCAAAACCACAACAGAACGATTTAAAGTGTACTCATGAATGCACATATAGCATTTTCAAAGCTCTAAGTCCAAAGCCTGACTTCTTACGATTTTCCTTGTACAAGTACGTACTACAAGTTTATTAGTAGATCGGCAAAAACAATTGCACAACCGACTGGTCGTTAATATATACGTGTCGACTTGTTTTAAGTGCATTTATACAGTGCGTACTACAATGTAAAATCGTAATACATAACTACATTTTTTTTTATATAAAACATCTAGTAAAATCGCACAATCTTCTATCTTAGTAGAATATTTTAAACAAGTATATGATCTACTATTATTATAGTATTGCATAACATTAGAATTTTGAATAAAAATTTTACTATGTACGTGTGTCATCGGCGGTCCGTGATCGATTGACAGACCGCCGGCAACCGGTAATCTCCTGACGCGTCGTGTGAGGAACTGGATGCAGCGCTCCTAGTGGCTTTTCGTCTAATATGGGGTAAGAGTACCTCGGCATCATGCGGTAACCGTATGATATAATATTATACTTCTATGTAAAAAGGGAAGGTCACCTTTTGGACATCCTGCTTTCAAAACCACAACAGAACGATTTAAAGTGTACTCATGAATGCACATATAGCATTTTCAAAGCTCTAAGTCCAAAGCCTGACTTCTTACGATTTTCCTTGTACAAGTACGTACTACAAGTTTATTAGTAGATCGGCAAAAACAATTGCACAACCGACTGGTCGTTAATATATACGTGTCGACTTGTTTTAAGTGCATTTATACAGTGCGTACTACAATGTAAAATCGTAATACATAACTACATTTTTTTTTATATAAAACATCTAGTAAAATCGCACAATCTTCTATCTTAGTAGAATATTTTAAACAAGTATATGATCTACTATTATTATAGTATTGCATAACATTAGAATTTTGAATAAAAATTTTACTATGTACGTGTGTCATCGGCGGTCCGTGATCGATTGACAGACCGCCGGCAACCGGTAATCTCCTGACGCGTCGTGTGAGGAACCGGATGCAGCGCTCCTAGTGGCTTTTCGTCTAATATGGGGTAAGAGTACCTCGGCATCATGCGGTAACCGTATGATATAATATTATACTTCTATGTAAAATGGGACGGTCACCTTTTGGACTTCCTGCTTTCAAAACCACAACAGAACGATTGTTAATGTACTCATGAATGCACTCATAGCATTTTCAAAGCTCTAAGTCCAAAGCCTGACTTCATACGATTTTCCATGTACAAGTACGTACTACAAATTTATTAGTAGTGCAGCAATAACAATTGCACAACCGACTGGTCGTTAATATATACGTTGCTGCTTGGTTTAAGTGCATTTATACGGTACGTACTACAATGTAAAATCGTATAACATAACTACATTTTTTTTTTAAAATAAAACATCTAGTAAAATCGCACAATCTTATATCTTGGTAGAATATTTTAACAATCATAGTTCAATTATAGTGTTACTTGTATAATATTGCAAATATTTTAAACAAGTATATGATTTACTATTATAATAGTATTGCATAACATTAGTATTTTGAATAAAAATTTTACTATGTACGTGTGTCATCGGCGGTCCGTGATCGATTGACAGACCGCCGTCAACCGGTAATCTCCTGACGCGTCGTGTGAGGAACCGGATGCAGCGCTCCTAGTGGCTTTTCGTCTAATATGGGGTAAGAGTACCTCGGCATCATGCGGTAACCGTATGATATAATATTATACTTCTATGTAAAAAGGGAAGGTCACCTTTTGGACATCCTGCTTTCAAAACCACAACAGAACGATTTAAAGTGTACTCATGAATGCACATATAGCATTTTCAAAGCTCTAAGTCCAAAGCCTGACTTCTTACGATTTTCCTTGTACAAGTACGTACTACAAGTTTATTAGTAGATCGGCAAAAACAATTGCACAACCGACTAGTCGTTAATATATACGTGTCGACTTGTTTTAAGTGCATTTATACGGTGCGTACTACAATGTAAAATCGTAATACATAACTACATTTTTTTTTATATAAAACATCTAGTAAAATCGCACAATCTTCTATCTTAGTAGAATATTTTAAACAAGTATATGATCTACTATTATTATAGTATTGCATAACATTAGAATTTTGAATAAAAATTTTACTATGTACGTGTGTCATCGGCGGTCCGTGATCGATTGACAGACCGCCGGCAACCGGTAATCTCCTGACGCGTCGTGTGAGGCACTGGATGCAGCGCTCCTAGTGGCTTTTCGTCTAATATGGGGTAAGAGTACCTCGGCATCATGCGGTAACCGTATGATATAATATTATACTTCTATGTAAAAAGGGAAGGTCACCTTTTGGACATCCTGCTTTCAAAACCACAACAGAACGATTTAAAGTGTACTCATGAATGCACATATAGCATTTTCAAAGCTCTAAGTCCAAAGCCTGACTTCATACGATTTTCCATGTACAAGTACGTACTACAAATTTATTAGTAGTGCAGCAATAACAATTGCACAACCGACTGGACGTTAATATATACGTTGCTGCTTGGTTTAAGTGCATTTATACGGTACGTACTACAATGTAAAATCGTATAACATAACTACATTTTTTTTTTAAAATAAAACATCTAGTAAAATCGCACAATCTTATATCTTGGTAGAATATTTTAACAATCATAGTTCAATTATAGTGTTACTTGTATAATATTGCAAATATTTTAAACAGGTATATGATTTACTATTATAATAGTATTGCATAACATTTGTATTTTGAATAAAAATTTTACTATGTACGTGTGTCATCGGCGGTCCGTGATCGAATAATATTACACGTCATGTCAGACGTCAGTCGACGAACGAAAAACAATCCAAAAATAGCTTGAAGCCTAAATATTCAAATATCCAAAATAATCATATTTATCAATGACGATTGACGATATTTTATAATAATTATTAATATATCAATATATCATAATACTTGGCTTTGTAAAATAGTGAGCATAGTCCCAATGGGGGGGGACTACTGCCCCCTTAGCCACCCCATCAAACCCGCCCCTGAAACGAACGGTTAAAAGCGTATACGATAAGCGTAAGCAACGAAAGTAAATAAACGCATTCGTGCAACCGGAGTTTATCATGGATTATCTTTGTACCATTTATCGAAAAAACCTAAACGACAGTTGTACAACACAGTTTAGATTTTGGTTTTAAAAAGTGTAAATATTAATAAAAACCAAGATAGATTTTTAGATCGAAATAATACGTATAATATAATAAAAAAAATACAAAGATAAATATAATAATTTCACAAAGAGAAATAATAAAAAAAAAAAACACAAGGTCGTTTTTTGGCGACATACGTCCGAAAAGTCTGGAGGTGTGCTTTTTGTAGGATGTTACGGAGGTATATATTTTTTGGCCGACAACGATCGGCCCGTACGAATGTATATAATAAAAAAGGGAGGGGGTGGCGCGCAGCTGACGGCGGCTGACGCGCTACCGCGGTTACAGTACGTGGTACAGCCCGGTATTGTGGGTCGCCACAAGATGTACGATAAGCGATACACATTTTTTGATTATTGATATCATATATATTTTCAATATTATGATTCTCCAAAGTTATCATATATCCATTTGGTCAACGTACAATCACTCATTAGTTTCAGGGAATTATAGAGTATAAATAAACACTTAACAGTAAACAAATATGATATCAAAATAATCAGAATTATTTGACGAATACAATGGTGTAATCAAACTATACATACCAGTAGTTCTAAGAACAGAAAAAAATAAAAATAGTTATGTTGCATGAATGCAATTATATGCAATTAAGGGTTAAATGAACTGTCAGCATTTTCTACATTAGTTTGATGAAAAGAATTTAAGTTTTGGTTATCATGAGCAATAGGTATTTCAGTAGAAATCGGTTTTATCACAGTGTTAATATCAGGATCTGTTTCCAAATTATCATTAGACCAATCACCTAATAATTCAAGTTCATTTTGAATTTTTCATTGTTTAGTTCTATATTTACTGGATGCTTTTTTCATATTATAATATATATTCTATCTTAATCCACTGTTATTAATAGGTGTAATATATAGTATATAATATATATATATGGACATACAGCTTAAATAATAACTCATACAATAGGTATAATAATTAATATTTATTGCATCGGTAATGAACTACAGAACCACTTGTTTTATATTTATCACTATGTTTTAATAAGGTATTCAAAAAGTTTAAAATGCTAAAAGAGGATGATACACCCGCATGTGTTGTATCCATCTTACAAACGTAAAAATACTAAATATGTGTCTAGTAGATCCAATGTTGTGTTGTTAGCTTTAATATTTTAGTAAAGTTACCTATTATCAAAATATATAAAGTGTATAATTATATCTAAGGCATCTCACGGGTCTTAATTGATATTTTAATTTTAAATTATAATGAAGTATAATAAAGTACAGTATTAAAATTTTAAAATACTCATAGCTTACTTTAAAATGAAATATCAATATAAGCCCATGAGATGCATAGATAATTATCAGTGCCAATTAGTCCAATGACTATTTCCGAGGTTTTTGAATAACACTGTATATCCCTAACAACATAGGTAAAATTATATAGAAATGTAACATTATATTTATTTTTAATATTTATATTAAGTATAGGTACTTAATTACTAATTAATATTACTTATTGATGATTAATTAAAGTATAAATGGAGATATTATATTAATCTGCATATTATATTATGATAATATATAATTAGGTTAAATCTTATAAAATACTTACATTATTTCAAGAAAATAATTTAATTAAAATAAATTTGATTTCGAAAAAAAAAAAATTAGAATAGATAGGTAGAAATTGTTTTTAACATTAAAATTGAAAACTATTGTTATGTATAATATTAGGTAATAGGTTTATGATATATTTGAGTATTTTCTTAAGATGTTTAATTAGAATGCAAAATTGAACTAAAATACCTAATTAAAAAAACGGATATCGAAATAGGTACAAAAAATAATATAATAAAAATATAATTACCAATATTTACTTGGTACTGTTATTTTATATTTTTATTAAAAAATGTAATATGGATATATTATATTGTTTATTACCTAAATTTTACCAAAGCAATAATAAGTACACAATTACTAACCTATTATATAATGTATTTAATAATAGTTTATAATAAGTACTTATTTAATATTTATTTTTATTTAAACTACTTAAACTACCTATACGTACTTAAACTGTAAATTATATTAAATTATGATAATAATTTAAAAATAAACCAAGTACTTACTATAGGCTAAAAGATATAATAAAGTATGAAGATGCTAGAATCCTAACTGATGTTATAGGTATACTTATCAAATAAGTCAATATGTATTGTAGAAAGTATTTAACAACAAATGTTGGGAAATTAAACAATAGCTAATATAATGTGTATAATATTTGTATATATATAAAATAAAAATAATAATAGAAAAAATCAAATTTTATTTGGTAATAAATATAGTATGACTATATTGTAAAGTGTTATAAGATCAAACAAAAAGTGATTTTTTCTATTAATATTATTTATTTTATGCCTATACAAATAATGTGTAGAAGAAGATAATCAAAACTATATCAATAACAAAATATCAGATTATAACTTAAAAATAATTATACACAGTATGACACCATGACTATGTGCAGTGTTTGAGATTTCACAATAAACCAAATAAAATTTGATTTTTTCTATTATTATTATTATTTTATACCTAAAAAAATTGAATTGGATTTTTTTATGCAATACAAAAACAAAACAAATTGTAACCACACCAATTTCGTTCAAGTTGCCATTCCTAAGTCTCAATAAAGTTTGTGTTTGGTATAATTTTTTTCCGTGTGAGAACTTAAATATGTACCCGCTTACCAGCTATGTTTCGTGTGGGAACTTACTAAACCCCACTTTTACACCGAATGATAATGATTAATGATACTGACTGATGACTCATGTTATATTTTTTATATTTTTAATGATTATTAATATAATACATTAGATGAATTACCCGTCGTTGCCGGGTTTAAGTATAAAAAATGTCTACAGCCCAACTTTAACCGGACGGCCGCAGGCCAAGACAGACGATTAAATTTAATAACTATATAATAAAAAATAATAATGTATGACAACAATCTTATTACAAAATTTCTCTATAAATAACATTTTTGATGTTTTTCCTGTTGGTTCCAAAATAACTAAATTTGTGGGCATACTGACTCTGGAGCATTTTATGTAAATTGTCCATGTGAAAAACAATCTTCTCTTACATCGATCCCTGCAATTTTCAAGGTTTGTCCTTGTTCGTACCAGATATCGCGAGAGCGCGCCAGCTAATTGGTAATTAATTAAATTTGATCCGGTTGCTGGTGCACCTGCGCTGTTTGTCTCGGTGTCCCGTTACGCCGTCTCTCTTGGGCCAGTCTGTCTCAAAGTGTCGTTACGACTCCGACACCGGTCGTCGCCTTATTTTATATATATATTTTTTTGACATCGGTGGCACAATGTTTACTTTGGTACGTGGCCACTCGAGGCGTATTTTGTGACGCGGGCGATTTGGTTCTCAATTCCGTAGAAACGGTATTCGGTTAATTCCGACGTAGCGGAATTGAGACCATTTTGGTGCACACGGACGCACATATATATGTATATATATATTTATCCTACACCAGCGCGGGCGGTGATAGTGTTAATATATTATAGTGTGCTTTTTTTTTATGGTGCACCGGGCACCATCGTCAGTGGTACTTCGTTCGTGTTCTTTTAACATCATTGGTGTCGTTATATATCGCGCGCGGGTGCGAAGTGCATTGTATCGGGCCGTTCTGCACGTGGGTTGCAGGACTTGCAGTCAACAACATTCCAGTTATTATTTTGAAGGTTATGGTGCGGTTGGCGATATGGTCACGGTAACGTGTTATCACTTGTGATACGCGATATTTCATATATATGTTTTATATTATCAATTTGAGTTGTTGTTATAATCAACATTATTATTCTTTTATTATTATTTATTACGTATTTATTATCATTAATTGGTTCAACTCTTAGTATTATTATAACATTTGATATTATATAGTAGGTGGGCGCCTACTCCCCAATATTATATTTGTAAAATACATAATGATTATTATTTTGATGTGTGTGATGTACGCTTATGTGTAATACAGTCCACTGAATTTTTATTACAACAATCAATTGTTTTTTTTAAATTTATTATTATTATTATCCCTAATGTTTGATTGTCTATATCGGTCATTATTCTAAGTACACACAGCACAGTCCTTGTGATTTATATATTGCCATAACAAAACATACTTTGACAGGAAACTGCATTCTCTTAAATTGGAATGGATAATCTGATGGTATCATTGGTATGCGAGGAATAAAAACTGATTCACCTTTTGCAGATCCAGTCATAATTTGAGCTTCTATCAGATTTTTTTAAGATCAGTAATACGTAGACGAGTCCCATTGCACAATTTTTTTGGGCTAAGATTTCTTAAAAGCATTATAGGAGTACCAATTTTTAATGTTAATAAATGTGGTAGGAATCCAGGAGGGTTGAGTGAATTGAGAAATTCTACGGGATAATTAACTGCATCATCTATTTCCAGCACCGAATTCACCGATCTGTATTCTATTTTTTTTCCTTGAAAAGAGCCCAATAATATTTTGTTTATTTCTCCTGCTGTATCATTTTTTGATGTCAAAATGGCCCTCTCACATAACCAGTCCATTGATATTTCTTTGAGGTTTTCGATGCCAGGGTATAAGTTCTTGTAAAGTATTAACAACGGTACCTAATCCTGTCGGAAAAGTAATTTTTTCTTCACATTCTGGATATTTTCCATCTCCTATTTTTAAGAGTAGCTCAGAAAACTGTTCAGAAGTCATTTAAATAATAATTAAGGTGCCTAAAAGCTGAAAATAATTAATTTACATTATTAAATAAAGTCTTTCATACAGATATTATTTGTGTGTTTGTAATAGAATATTAGTGCATTTTTTAATAAAGAATCACAAAATGATTAAAAACAGTTTAGTTGTTTATATCATTATATTAACCATATACAATCAATTTAAAATTATATTATAAACGAAAATATAATTTAAACAATAAGATAATAAATAATAATTTATAAATTGGAATAGTATTTTAACATATTATATAAAATTAAAGTCCAAGTTTAAACTTAAATAGCATTAATCATTACCTATACTAAAATAAATATTACAATAAAAATTATTTCTCTTTTTAGTCAAATCAAATTAAAATTTTACTTTAACTTAATAATATTATATTTGTAGTTGAAAAACAAATCATTCAAAATAATAATATATATTTACTAAAATATAAAACAATAGTAATTAAAACAGTTATTTAAATTTATTAAACTTTAAGAGGAGAGTCATTTCAAAATTTTTATCAGCAATTGATCCTCTCCTCTTTTCGAACAACTGTCCCCCAGCACTAAACAAGCGTTCTACATGCGCTGATGATGGAACCGCAGTATTTAATTCTAAATAAGTTTTTTTTAAATATTTGGCAAATCATTAATACTCTTTATATTATTATTTGTTAAATAATCATTAATAATAACTTTAATGTCATTATCATTATTTGATATTACAGTATTATTAAAACTAAAAAAATCATCTTCGGCGTTTTCATCGAAATAGTTACCAACATTTTGAATAGTTGAACTCGGGGTTGAATTTAATGGTATATTGCTATTTTGTGTTTTTTCGACAAATTGTTCACTAACATACTCATATAAGGCTTCTTTAATGTCATTCCTTTTATCTGGATCCACCCAGTTAAGTTTAAACTTGGGTATTAAACAAGCTGCTAATTTACATGATTTAGATTCAGTATATCTTTGAAACATGTAAACATTTATTAGCTACAAAATATAATACACAATACACTAAAAAGTAAAAGTACACTGTTTTCTGCTTAATTTGATGACATATTTACTATTTTGGTATAGATTTAAATACTTAATATTCATAATTAAAATTACCTTTTATTTGTACCTTTCTTTAATGCATTAACAAGCGGTCTACAATAAGATAAATCTTTCATCTCGTTTAATGATTTATTTATTATACTTATTGTAGGGAGCAAGAATCCTAACGACACATGTTTATCTCCCTGCAGTATATCCAAAGCCTAAGCTATAGGCTTCATAACCTAATATTATTTGGAAATGAATAAAATTGTCATTACAAAATAGTCAAAATATTAGATTTACTAATTATATACAAGTTATTTAATTAATAGAAATCATGTGTCATTTACTTTGCAATATTCAGTTAAAAATGTAACTTCTCGAGGTTTAGAAATTATTGGTATCTGCATGAAAGTTTTATATTTATAGAAGGTTCAATATCAGATGCTACAAAAGTAAAACTTTCTAATAATGGTTTTTCCTATCTTTTTGAACAAATACGACTTGAAATCAATGGGATAGAAGTAGATAGCACACGTGCACTTGGTATTACAAGCTCATTGAAAGGTTATCTATCAGGTACGCCAGATAACTTTAATTGTTATGAAAATGCGGGTTGGATTTTTAAAAATAATACAAACCCTGTAAATGTTAATGGTGAATTTAGTGCCTGCATTCCGCTGAAATATTGGTTAGGTATATAATATTAGTTAATTCTAGATTAGAACTAATATTAACTCGAAGTCATAGTGATTTAAATGTGCTAAACGTAAAAACTAGTGGAAGTGCTACTTCTGGAAAAGTTGTTTTGAATAAAATTGTTTGGAAGGTACCACATATCACTGTTGATGATGAAGAAAGGTTGAAATTATTAAAACTTATAGAAAAAGAAAAAAGTTTGTTTATCCCGTTCAGATCTTTTGAAACCTTTGAATATCCTGAACTCGGGACCACTAAAAAAGTTGTATGGAACCTGAAAACTGCTTCGAAATTAGAAAAACCTCGTTTCATAATAATTGGGTTACAAAAGGGACGTAAAAATTCAATAGAAAAAGATTGTAGTGTATTTGATCATTGTAATCTAACAAATGTAAAAGTTTTATTAAACTCAATAGCTTATCCGTATGATAACTTAAATTTAGATTTTTCTAAAAATAATTTTACCTTATTATATGATATGTATACATCATTTCAAGAATCATACTACGAAAAAAATATTCGGAACCCAATATTAAGTCCTTCTACTTTTCTAACAAACGCCCCAATTGTAGTCATCGATACTTCGAAACAGAATGATTCAGCAACAGCTTCATCAGTAGATGTTCAACTAGAAATTGAATCATCAGAACCTCTTACAGGTGTAACTGCTTATTGTTTATTAATTCATGATCGTATTGTAGAATATGTACCTTTCACTAGAGAAGTAAGAAAACTAGTATAAATAATTTAGAATTAAGGATGTATAATATTTGATGAAAAAACATATTATTAAATTATTTTTTTTATTTTAATCAAACAGTGTTCTTATTCAATAAAAAAAACAATTATTTTTTTAAAAAAAAGTGTGTAAAAATCAATTTTAGATGTGTTTTTCGTGTTACAGGGAAAAAAAAATGGCTTGAGCGGGATAGTCCCCCTTAAACTTTTAAAATCTCCCTGCCCAAAAGTGCTCAGAACATACAAATACATACTACTGAGGAAGATTTCATAACACCAGAAGATACCGATCCGGATATGATGTACATGACGGAAATTGAAGCAAGAAATAGGCAGTTAGAATTGGAAAATATTTCAAGTTAGATATTTAATATACATTAAGCATATATACTTGTTTAGATATACATATTTGGATATCAGTATAATATGTATTCATAAATGTATAATCGATATCATTTAAAAAATATCTTATGAATATTCTATTGAAACAATTTTTGAAATATTTCAAGTTTTATATGTCAGGAATATAAAAAAATTATATTAAATTGAACATACATTTTGGTTTATCATATTAACAATCAAAGGATATATAAAATTGAATATCTTAGAATCTACATGATCTAGATATCAACCGAATATTAATATCGTATATTTGCTATGTGGGATTCAACCATTGCTAAAGCGTTCGATAAAGCCATGTTTACATTATGGCTTGAAGGAATAAAACATGATAATATCCTCATTTTTCACTGAAAATGATTTTTGTATCTGATGCTGCCCCATATATGGTGAATGGAGGAAGAGCCATTTGCACTCTGTATTAAAAAATGGTGCACGTAACCTGTATAGCGCATGCAATTCATATAATTGCGGAAGAAATAAGATCAAATTTTCTAAATGTCAATAAACTTAAAAGTTTCGTAAAAAATATTTTTAAAATCACCATATTGTTTACAAATTTTTAAAACTCTTGCTCTAGGAATTCCATTGCCACCCGAACCCGTAATCACGCGATGGGGAACCTGGCTAAATCCTGTAAATTACTATTGTGAGCATTTTTCTTATGTAAAAAAAGTTTTGCTTAAATTAAATCATGATGATTCGGCTAATATAAAAAAAGCATAAGAGCTTATATATAAATCAAGTTTAGATGGATCTAATTTATACAAAATCTAATTTTGGTTTCATTCCTTCAGAAATAAAAAAGCTGGAGGTTTAATATTTATTTTAAAAATAATCTTTTTTTGCTTATCCGAGTACATTTTTTAGGTCATTTTTGTATTTTTGTGTACGCGTTCACTTGTTTGTATATTAGTATATTACAGATAGCCGTTTTCACCTATTTTTTTAGTTTTTTATATTTTACATATTGTGAACATAAAAAAATTACTCACAATATGTCAATATATTATCAAGTCAAAATACGAGAAGAATGGACTTGTTAGACGGTGACGAACTGGAACTAAATTTATGTAAGTTACTAAAAACTATCAAGTTGTGCTGTTTGTTTGAAGTCATTGTAATTATTATTATTATTATAGTAGGATTGTCAATGAGTCACTGCAATGCTCGTACATTGTACTTGCTATAATTGCAGACCATGTCAAGCTGTTTCTTACAACTTTCAGCAATATTTGTCTGGAAATTCTTTTATTATTATTTAGACGATTATTATTTAAAAATAAAGAAACCAAAATTAGTTTATTTGTTGAATTTTTAATATTTTAATATTTAATATTCATTATTTTAGGTATTGACTTATAATGTTCTTTATAGACGGATGAAGGCTTAGGTGTTATCCATAAGCTTTTTCTTCTTAATATAGGCGATTCTACCAATATGATTCTATTACATAAATGTCTTTCTAAAGATTTAGGCATTTCGATAGATTTATTAGTTGGAGTTTGATCATCCTTATCTATTATTTGTATTTCAGTTAAAGCAGTCGGCATTTCTTCTGAAATTTCTTGTTCAGGAACCTTTAGAGTCTCCTGAGGCGGTTTGATTTTAGTAATTTCTAGATCTGACGACTGTATTTTAGGTAACTGACAGTTTTTTGTTTTTATATCTTGATACATAGGTCTTGTATTTACTGCACAAAATTCTTTTTCTGTGGAATCTTGATATTTTGGTTCTTTGATCAAAAAAGAAGTTACTGACTTTGTAAATTGTCGATAAATTTTTATTATTGTCAAGTTTGTTAACATTTTAAAAAGTGTAATATTTTTTCTTTTTCTATATTTATTTAATTGATTATTTTTGCTTTAACAAAATATGATATACGAATCTGATTTAATTTAATTTGTTTCTAGGTGAATGTATTTTAGGTATTATATTAATAGCCAACTATTATAATTTAAGAGTTTATAATTTAAAAAATTCAGAAATTTGTGTTATAGTGTAAGAGTGTGACTTTTCGGCCAGGTTAGACCGATAATGTTATTGACACATGGGCAAATGCAAAATATCTCAAATAATATATAAAATTTTGGAAGATTATCAGGATAAATTTTGATATAATTATAAGAAAAGGGAAAACCGTCCACACCCAGTGGCGGATCCAAGGGAGGGGTAAAAGGGTAAATACCCCCCTTGAGCTTATTATATTTAAATTTTATAAATTTATTAAAAAAAAAATGTTGGTTGAATTTTTTTGTTTTGATAAAAGAAATTGTAGGAAATGTTGATAAACATGTGATACGGGTTGTCAGAATCAAACCAAAACATAATATTTAGGTTATATTCAGCGTTACGTATCATTGCATATCGGTATGAACCGCTAGATTTTATTCCTCTGTTATCTATTTACATTGTTCCACTGTGTCTTACCTATACATTTATTAATAGCTTATAACGGTTATAACGATAATAACGTACCCGCTACTCAAATGAATTACGATAAACTGTCAATCGGGACTTGATATGACGGTTTACTACATGATAACTACACTTGTTAAAACAACAGGTACACTAATAAATAATAATAAAATGCTATCTTATCTTTTTATATGTATATCTACGATATAATAGCTTATGGACTGTCGTCTTTAGATTTCCAGATTAGTTGTGTCCTACGCATCAAAGTGTATAGTGCGTGATGTGTATTATTATATTTCCATTCCGTATTTTAAATTTAATTTTGTCACGTAAAAATGTCCAAACGAAAGTCTAATCCTACTCTAGAAATGTTTAATAAAAAATAAAAAATAAAGGAAAATGATATTGATCACCTTCTAGCCTCACACTCGCCTGTGAAATCAGTAATAGATCAAGGTATTAATGAATTACTAAATCCGTCAAAAAAATATATTGTTTATTAACTTATATTTGATATTAAAACTGTTAATAGAACTGCAATCATAAGAAATTATAATTGAGTGTAAATGTGATGAAGAAGAATTAAATGTAAGTCATTTATTACAACTTCATTCTGACAGTCCTGACTCCTGAGAGTGTGAATAATGAATGTAATGATGTAGGTGTTTAGTTGGAGACAAAAACTATTTTCACTGATACCATATAAAAACACTTGCTTACAAATCCATTTATTCCCCATCAAAATTATCCGCTACCATATCTGTGCGTTTAAAAAAAGGAAATACTGTAAAATATTATTTAAGATTTTATCATTTTCAAAGATTTTCACCATTTAAAAAAGGAATTTATTGTAAATATTGCACCATATTTTCTTTAAATAAACAAGTAGGATCTTATAAATGTAACAGCGATGCAGGCTATTTAGTAAAATATCCTCTTATTTCCTTTTCTATACTGATTGGTAAAGATGGAGCACTTATAAAACATGAAAATGCTATATATCATAAAAATTAAGTTGAAGCTTCAAAAGACTTTTTTTTAAATGTACGATCGGCCAGAACTAGAAATAATTAATAGATTAAAACAAATCAAGGAAAATCGTTCAAGATTATTACCAATCGTTGATACTATTATTACTATGGGTAAACAAAACATACCATTTAAAGGTCATAGAGATGACGGATATTTGCTTGATAAATCTGTAAACTCTAGTATAACGAATGAAGGGAATTTTCGTGCTATTTTGAGAATGCGTGTTAGAGCTGGAGATAACGAGTTAAAAAATCATTTAGGAAACAGTTCACAAACGGCCACTTATATTTCTAAAACCAAATAAAATGAGTTGATTGATATTTGTGGGAAAATCATTTCAAATAAAATATTAAAACAAATTTCTGTTAATAAATTGTATTCAATAATGTTTGATGAAACCACCGACATATCCCACATTTCCCAATTAAGTTTAGTATTAAGATATTTCAACAAAGATTCAGTCAGAGAAGATTTCATTTTCTTTGTTAATGTCCATCAAGTTAATTTTGAAAATAATGATGCTGAACCGAAAATAACTGTCACTTTGTTGGGAAAAACTGTTGTTAAAATAATGAACCAAAATGGATTGAACTTAGATTACTGTATTGGTATTTGTACTGATACTTATAGTGTCATGGCTTCAGAACAAAACAAGCTGGTGCTGTTTCTGAAATAATGAAGCATACAAAGAATGCAGTTAGGGCTCTTTGCCGTATTCATGCATAAAATTTGGTATTATCTAAGTCAGCAAATATTTCAAGTGTTAGAAACTGCTTTGGTGCAAAAGAAATAATTGCTTTTTTCCATAGTTCAGCCAAAAGAAATTTTGTTCTCAAGCAAAAATTAGGTTCTGAGTTGAGTGGCTTATGTGATACAAGATGGGTAGAACGACACGAATCTTTAATGTTTTTTAATGATAATTTATTACAAATACTACAGGCTTTAGAATATATAAGTACATGGGATGATGTGACTTCTTCAAAATCACATTGCTTTATTCGTTGCTTAACATCTACTGACTTTATCGTCTCTGTAAAAATTATTAATTTAATTTTTACAATAACACATTCCCTAAGTAAAACACTCCAAAA
The DNA here is from genome assembly GCF_020882245.1 of Rhopalosiphum padi. Classification (NCBI taxonomy): domain Eukaryota; kingdom Metazoa; phylum Arthropoda; class Insecta; order Hemiptera; family Aphididae; genus Rhopalosiphum; species Rhopalosiphum padi. The sequence continues at coordinate 77,595,842 of NC_083599.1, forward strand.
ACAAAGTTTGAATGTTATTCATTTAAATTAAATCTGTTTTGGATATGATCCATTTTCTTCAGTTTTAGACAAAAGTATATTGAAATGTATGGTGTTTCATTAAATTATATTGTCCTTATTGATATTGTAACCTTTGGTGGTACATTTTTATTTTCATAAAAAATGATAAAATTCAGTGAATTTTAGCACCTAAATATTTAGATTTGTTAATGTGTTTAACATTATTTTACTTATTTTACTTTAATTTCTTGCTCATGAGTAATAATTACATAGAATTCATAAATTTACTTAATAAATTTTATTATATTGTATGGTTTTTTGTAGGTTTGTGTTAATAAAATTTTAGAATTTATAACTTTTATAGTCTTGCAGTTATATTTTATAAGGTTATTCAAACAAAATGTATTATTTTTAGCTTATCATTATTTTCTATTTATTTGTTTAAGCATTGTCGTAATATATATAGCAAAATAGTAAATACCTATATTATGATTTATTATTCGATTGAATGACATGAAACCGCTGGCATGAACCAAAATTCTGTAAGTTAAATTAGTCAATCATGTTAAACATAAATAAACATATAATAAGTAATATTACTTGTAGTTTAATTTAAATATTGCGAGTGTTGTAAATAATTAGTACCTATAAATACATAACTTTTTAAAGACTAACACTTATATTTTATAATGTTATTTACACAGAAGCAACTATTTTTAACTAATTAATTCATATAAATACTTGAACATAATATTTAAAAATTGGTTATTATCACATTTAATAGTGTAATAAATGTAGCTAATTAGTAATTTTAGTTTTGTAAATTTAGTTTACCATACACAGTAGTATGATACATATCTTAATGGGTCGCAGGGTCACTTATTTTATAGTAAAATTTACCTACCTACTTAATGACAACAATAATTTGTCTAGATTACAAAATTGTACATATTTCAAATATCTTCACATCCATTAAAATTAAATTATGAATTTTAAAATTAATAGTCTTTTAAAAATTATCAATTTGCTTTTAAATTTAGTTTACAATACATATCTTAGTCTTAGTGGCTAGATTATTTTAATATATTAAAATCAACCAAATGACAACAATAATTCACTACTCAGAATACAGGGTGATTTTTTTTATCGTGAACCAGTAAATATCTCGGTAAATATTAGAAATTTTAAAATAATTTTTTTTAAACTTTCTAGGTTTTACTATTTTACACTGTGTTACAATTCTGATATAAAAATAAAAACAGTGCAGCATCAAGACCAACTACTTCTAAATTTGTAAAAATTGTTGATGATCACATTAATAGTTAATTGTATGTTTAAATAATTAGGTTAAGTTATTGGTACATAACATAAGTAGGGCTATGGAGTTTTTATTAACCTAAATTGGTAAATTAAAATTTTTTTTTACATCTGAGTGTCATTTTCATGCATTATATTAAAAGATTTTTATATCATAAAATATTAATTAAAAATTAACATAATTTCAAAAATAAGTGTAAAAATGAATAATTTTTTAAAACATCCATAGCCCTAAAAATATGTTGTACTCTATGTATAGAGTAGATAATGTAAAGTATGTTCAACGTTCATTTAATTTGTATTAATTTATCTAGGGTAGTGGACATGTTAAGTGTTAATATTTTTTATTAGGTATGACCTTACCCAAATCCTGCAAAAATTTGCACTACGGAAATTTGTTCATGTTCTAGTAAAATTATTAATAACTAATGTGTTTATTGCCTTTGGTAATTTAGTATTGAATTAATGTCCATTATTTGGTCTATTCACATACAAGATAGTTTTAATATAAAATGCAAATCATACATTATACGAAAAATATATACCAGAATACCTTAAAATTATAAATGGAAAATCGGGTAGGCACGATGTACAACGAGCTCTAGGCCTATAACCTTGTATCAGATTAACAACCCAGGACTCATTTTCTCGATGCACGAACCATTGTAATATCAGTCTGATGTAGGTTATTTGTCATGTCACTTAATTTGTGTAATCAAAATAATTTACCTATTCTATTATTTTTTTTAGTATACATAGATTGATTTGTAATTATTTTTATTTTTAATGAAAAGAAAACCTTTAATGGAAGGGGCATTGTAAAAATGTATAATTAAAAAAAAAGAAGAAATGTGTGAATAGACCTTTAACTACTTTAGTCTTAGCTCTATACCCTGAATCCAAGTACACATGGCAGCCATATACATTTATATCTGCACATTTATGAATTATTTTTCTAAATACATAGAAATTGTTGATTTACTTTGTTTTAAAATGAAAAAATGTTATCTGTTTAATATAATCATTTACTATAGTAATTAAGATACACCAAATTGTTTTTTAAAAAATATTTATTTTGTAATTTACTAGTTATAACTCATCAATCTAATATATAAATATAAATTATATTAAATAAATACATATGTATTTGTATGATTAACAACTAATAAATGATTAAATAAATTAACAAATTACACAACATATCTTCTTAAATATAAAGCATTGGATTTTCTAAATTTATATATTTTTTGTTATCTTTATTACATACCTATTGTATGTTCATACAACCGGGATTGGTAAATTGGGTCCCAAATGACCTTATCTCGGTAAATTGGGTCCCGGAAAATAAAAGGTTGTAGGTAAGTTGAGTCCCAGATAAAAAAAGGTTGTAGGTAAGTTGAGTCCCGGATAAAAAAAATATAAATTATTAAAATATATGTGGTTTTTATAATATTATGTTCTAAATAAATAATAGTGTAAATGATTAATTTAAAAATGTTAATAAGCTAAATAATAAAAGTATGTAAAATTTTACAATATATGGTATAAATAATTAAAAAATTGTGTCTCGGGAAAAAATGTTAATACACTAAATATTATAGTACGTCAAATTTTACAATATATGATATAAAATACATATTATGCTTTAGGTAAAAACTTAAATGATAAACATTTAACAAATTCTAATCGAGTTATTATATTATTAGTATATTTCATCATTTGTTCTCTTAAGTATTTTTCTTTACCGAGCGTGATTTTCTTTTTTTGTATTGTACTTCGTAGTTTAATATGTGTCTCAGACTGTATTTGTAATAGTTCGTCCACAAAATTGAAAATATTAGGATGGGGACTATAAAATCTTCGGTTTAGTACAGCATGATAGGATTCACAACTATTTGTTGTACGCACAGTGGTGGCTGCAAATTCAGACCAAATATATGGGGGAAATGTAGCATCAGGTGAAATGTAGTTATCTAGTACATAATCGCAAAATGTTTTTATTTGTTTGTCATTTGGTTGTATTGCCATTAAATCTTGTGCAAAACATTCGCCAACTTCTTCAGGTCTTAAAAATGGCAAACCAAAAAAACATTTAAAAAAATCGCTTTTTTCTGTGTTTAAAGAGTTGTATGTGTTTACTAAACCAAGAGTTTGAATTTTTTTCCACCAATTTTGTCCTAAATGAAAACGACATCCTTTTATATTGATTTTAGGCCAAACAAGCTTTGCAGCCGTATGTATAGCAATCTCAAAGTCTATAAATACTACATCAGGAGAAAATATTAATTGATATTGTGCACAACTATTTACAGTATGTTCAAATAAACGTACGTATGTTTCTGTTTCTTTATTAGGTAATAAAAAAAATACTAGTGGAATATATGATTCGCCAACAAGGCCGTGAATGGTAAAAAATTGGTAAAAATATTTTGGACAACTTCTAAAAGTGCCATCGACAAGTATTGTACTAATTTCGCATAACACTTCTAAATTACTTTTTGTTGAAAACCCAATTATACCATTATTGAAATCATTAACTAATAAAAATGATTCATTTTTATTAGTAACTAATGTCATTTCATTCATAGCAGTATGCGTTTCTGTTATGTTTTTTGGTATGTTGGGATGAACAGATAAACGTGCATTTCTTATATTTCTTTTTATTAAAGAAGTATCATTTAAAGATAAACTATTTATATCACAGTTTTTTAACTCTCTGCAAATAAGTTTCGATGGCAACACCGATATCTCTTCTACCGCTTTTCTCTTGAGATTATTATTTAATTTTTGCCGGTTGATGTCTTGTTCGCTAGGTTTATTGTGATTGTGATCATTAAAAATCTCAGTATCAACACCATTATAAGTTTTAAAAAAACACTTACATGTACTTTTACAGCAGGTCCATCTCTGTACTTCATTTTTCAACATTTTGTGAAACCTAAACTTATGACCATATTTTATAATAACAGTTTTGTTTTTTTCGCTAGCCATTATTTCCATTTTTAAAATGTATAAAAAAAACAATAACTGTAAAATTGTGTAACTGTATAGCTGTAAGACACGATATAGTCACAAGTTGACGTTCAGCAGGCTACTAAATATATAATGAAATATCCCAGATATCGTACGTATATCTGTATGTAATCATCATAAAAATCGATGATAACTACTAACTAATACAAAAAAAGATAGACGAATAATACTAACACTTGTATACGCTCGTATTTCGTATACTCGTATATATATCTTAATTAGATTTAATCAAAGATACGACATTTCGGTATCTCATTTTTGGATAAAAGTGGCTACGGCCAGTGTAATAAAATCCGCGATAAGAATACCTGTCTATACACACATAAACATCAAAGTAGAATTAATTGATGTCCAGGCGGTGTACCCCTGTATGAAATATGACGTAGTATTGTAACAGAATTATTCAAAAGTATATTATATAAATATGAAATATTAAAGTTTTAAGTTTTTAATATTTTAGACATCATTGGCGCAATGATTTATAGCCGGGACCCAACTTACCTATTACCTTTTCATAGCCGGGACCCAACTTACCTATTACCTTTTCATACCCGGGACTCAACTTACCGCTTTCAAAACGGACCCAAATTATCGCGGACCCAATTCACCTAGCTCCCATACAACATAATTGATTGGAAGATGAACACTATATGTTTCACATAGGTAAAAAAGATAAAGGTATCTATTTCTTACATTTATAGCTATATTTATAGTATTATTGGTTTTTCATATTTGATGAGTTCTCCGCTGAGTTAGCGTCTCTCAGAGTAGTTACTGAAATAAATATTTTATTACAATTTTTAAAAGTTCATAGTAAAAGTTTTGCGGATGTGTCAGAATCACAATTTTATAAAGAGGGCTATTTATCCATCGTCGTACTGTTGGAATCATCGATGCAAGTAAGTTTTATCATTTAAATTTAAAAACAAATTTAATTAGTAGGTCTTATACTAAGAACATTTAAAAAAAATTTAATATACTTAAACATAATTGTGAAAATATTTTATCAGAAGCTACATACATTTGAGTCCAAAAACCAATGTTTGATAGACGAAAATCAAAAGCTGGAGCAAGAAATGGAAACATACATAGAGGATATAGGAAATGCAGAAATAAAATTAGTAAATCATTTTTAAGTTTATTAATATATTTTGTAAGAGCAATTTTTATGTAGTTCAATTAGGATCATGTACCTATTTTAACACGTGAACCACCAAAAAACTGACTGCTGTCATCTATGATTCTAAAATTTTCTATGTTTTTGACCGCTGGTGTCCATTGTTGAATTACATGGGAAAATATATTGCATAGGTGGTCATATGGCGGTTAACATATTAAATATGCATTTAATATTAACTATAAATATGCGTTAAAATCAGTGCCGGTTCTGGTATTAAATTTTGGAGGAGGCAACATGTTGTAATACAGGCTAACTGTACACCCCCCTTACAACAAATATGTAAAATAATTGACTTTTTTTAATTTCAAAATATGTTAATAATAAAAAACATAATATACATTATAATTAAATTATCTACTAAATACTTTAGAACCTATTTTGTTAGTGGACAAACATGTAAGATTAGGAGTTAATTTACCTTGCCTAAGTAAATCATTTTTATCTACCGTATTCCACGCCTATATGGAGTATCGTGTAATAAAACAACTGGATCGTACAAGGGATTCATTTTACCAAGAATACAAATGTTTTTATTTAAAATCCTAAACTCATTCACATATAACTTGATAAGATATAGGTAACTACTACATCGGTACACAACTAAAGAGTATAGAATATAGATAATAGATACAAAATATTTAGTGATAAAAGTAGCATATTATCATTTGATAAATACTAATTATTAACTGATAATAGCAATTAGGAATGATCACTGACTAAAATATAATATTTTTCTAATATTAACTTCAACGGCGATGGATGTCGAGTGACGAGCGCTGCAGTGGAGATTAATAGAATCATTGCCTCCGTTCGAGTGTTGCGCCTGCGCAGCTTCTATTATTTTATGTTTGTGTTATATAATATATATATTTATATGTGTTTGTGTATAAGTATACACGACTGTATTGTCTATATATTCCAGGAGGCAGCGATATTCAATTGTCTCCGTTACAGCGCTAACAGTTACTATTTAATCTATTCTGTGCTTTATTAATTATTATGAATCTTGTACGCGTATGTGTAATCGGTTTGCTGATCAGTTGCCCGTTCGCGTGCGCCGTGCGGCGGGCGACAACGAAAACCAATAAAACAAACCACTATTTTGCCGATGCACTATGCAGCGTTGTTATTTATGTAGTGAATCATTTTTTTTTTATAAAATTTTCAGAATTCAAATTTTTTTTTAAATTAATCTTAATCTAGATTGAATTTAAAATTAATTAGGAACAATAAGTCTACATTTTTTCCCTCAATTTTCACTGCCTCCCTTGCCTCCCCCCCAAAACGTCCAAATTATATTATATTTTAATAGGGCAGTGTTTTTGAAATTATAGAGGCTATACTATAATAATATGTAAATATTTTTATTTACTTTAGAAAGAAATGAAAAAGAAAAATGAGATACTAAGATCTAAATTAGATAATACAGTGTCAGATAATGAGTGTTTAATGCGCAAAATTACTACATTGGTAAGACAAATTTAATATGAGACTATAGTCTATAGGTACCTAGTGTAATAATAAATAATATTACCTACCTACAGGAAGAGGAACATTAAAAAATGATTACCATACAACAAATTGACCAGTTATTAGAAACCAAACTTGCTAAGTTTGAAAATAGAATTGTTAAGAGCTTAACAAATTTTATTGATGACACTGTCGAGCCACAGTCGCCGTAGATAAATACAAATATAAATAGGCCGATTCACGGTCATCACCGACCGACCTGTTACACACACACGCACACAACATATTATTTGTTTTTATTAGTATTAAGTTTATACTTATTGTTTTTATTTTTATATAATTATATAATTGAGTTATATAATATTATAGTACGTAAATTACGACGCCGTGTTATCTGCCGCCGTACCGGTTCTCCGATGCGCGCAGTTTAACACGGCCGCCGTAAATTTTCGCCAGTCTCATCGTACCGTACCTCATTGTATGTTCCGCAACTTTAATTATTAGTTTTGTTGAATAAACGTTATTTTTTATTATATTTATTGGCTAGGCGCGAATCGCCATTTGTTGTTAAAATTATATTTGTGTGCACGAATTGGCACAGTTTTTAGTAGCCTTATACTGTATGCGTGCGCTAATCGCCTTATTTTTCTTTATTATATTATTTTATATTTTATAGGCGCGAATCGCCGTATAATTTATATTGTTTTATTACGTGTTGTAATTTTTATTTATTGTGTTGTGTGTGTAATTATTATATAGCGATACAGGTTGCAGCTGGCCAGCAGTGCACCGACAAAATTGTGAGTTTTTTTATTATTATTTTACGTTAAATATTATTTTACAATATACTTTATTATTAGCTGTATAATATTATCTTAGATAATATTATTATATTATATTTTATATCATATTTACATTGGAGTTACCATTATTTATTATAAGGTTACCTATTCGTTCTAGATTTAAGTATACACACTACATATATACACACTTACACACCACTACACCACATAGCTCACTAGTAATATATATATATATATATATTTGCGCGGCGAACCCAACCAACTCTAAACTCTATCCCAAAAGAGAATAATCAGTCGGCCGACCGGTTTTCGTCCATTTCCGCGCATCTCCCACCAGCTACCCGTAATATTGGTCGTTTTGTACTGTAACTGTGCGCGTGCGTCGTGCGTCAGGCACCGCGCGTAATTTTAAAAAAACGTTAAAAATCAAAGGAAAAAAATCCCTATCCCCCCTCACTCATTTTTTACGCCATGATTTTTTGTTTGTTTTTTTGGCGTGATACGTACAGAGCACATGGCAATTGCTCACTTTTGCTCTGTGTAACCTAGAAGCACTATCCCCGTGTTTGTTATTTTCATCGCGCTTATTATTTTTTTGTGATTACAATTTTTTTTTAAATTTTTTGAACATGGATAACGTTACATCTCCTCGAGTGCTACGGAATCCTAAAGGAAAGTTAAATATACTTCATTTTATTATTATATTATATTATTAAGAAATAAGGACAGTATGAAAAAAAAAATAAAGAAAAAACGTGAATTTTTTATGCAATACACTGATACCAACGATATTGTTTTAGTTTGGCAAATCTCAAAAATAGAAAACCGTAAATACTTGCAAATTTTAACGCGTACATATTTTAGCAATTACTTTATGTTATAAAAATATTTTGATCATTTTTGTACTCCTTAAAGGCTTCTACTCCTTTAATTTTAATTTATTTATTTTTTGAATTATTATCGTTAGCAAATTATTTTCTGTATATGCATTCGTATTGTTGTGAGCGGTTAATGTTAAAATTTTCGAATCTAGGAAAAAAACGACAAGGGTAAAAAACGACATTATAAATAAATATACATTTAAATAAATGCTTTATAATAAATATTACACGACAAAAAACGTTTAATGCAGTTAACTTTAAAATTTCACGTCGAACGATCAAGACGTAACTGACGCCTAATGTTTTACAAAATATAGTAGAGCCTATAGTTTATATCCACAATCTTATCATAACATTCAAAGTTATAATTTAAACTTTTATTATATTTAATAAGAAATAGGTATCTGTTCTCTATATTAAAATTATTATCGTTGCGACTTGCGACTTCACTCATCAAATCTACTTAGGTATACCTAGGTATAAAATACGATTACATTTTTAACCATAAAATTTGGTTTATCGTAACTCATGTATATCATTGTGTAGGTTAGGTTAGGTATACAAATATAACTTTAGGCTAATGGCCTGTGATGTTGAAAAATTATTACTTCTAATATAAATATATATATATATCATACATATTAAAAAAAATAATATAGATGTAAAGTTTATTGCAACAAGCGTGCTTTCGAATTTCTAAGTTATTTAAAAATAATTTTATTCGTGACAATTATTTTAATAACTTTTAACCAAAATTAACGTTTTGTCGTTTTTTTCCGTGTCGTAATTTTCTAAATATTATGACTTTTTTTGAGCTGTTTGCGGAAAATTCAAAATTTCAATTTTTAAAATTTTATTTGGTTGGACAAAAATCTTGAAAATATATATGCACAATTTTTTTATAAGAATTTTAAGTTCGATTTTTTTTATCAAATTCGGACGAAATTACATATTTACCAAGAAATACGATTTAAGTTATTTTGTTGTTATTTTATAATATTAATTCAACTTATCAGCTAACGTACATTAATATTAAGTAATAACAATAGTAATCGATAACATAATGTCTCTGAAAAAAAAATGTTAAATTATACTTTCTAGAATTCTGTAAAAATTAAACTTTTTAATACATTTTCAACAATATCATAAAAAAATCTGATCGTTTAGTTATAAAATTGATTTTACAATGTTTTTTATTATTTTAGTTTGTGTCATCTTCCCAAAGGAAAATGATTATAAACACTTACAAAACCAAAATTGCTCAAAATCCAGAAATTAAAATGCTTCATCTTAAAAAAATTATATCAACTGAACTCGGTATTGGAATGTCTACAATATACCAAACAATTTTAGAGTACAAACGGACGAAAACCATCTCATCACCAAATAAAACAAAAATATTTAAAAGCATAAAAGATAAAGTTGACGAATTCGATAAATATGCTATCAGGCGAAAAATACATCAATTTTGGTTTAGACGTGAGTTACCGACTCTAGATAAAATTTTGTGTGTCATAAATGAAGATGTCGATTTGCCTAATTTTTCACGCTCCTCGCTCCATAGATTATTAGGATTTATGGATTTCGAATTTGTTAAACGTGGTCGAATTGCGCAATGATTGAACGTAATGATATTGTTGTTTGGCGGAGAAAATATTTATTGGATATTCGGAGATATCGTGAGGAGGGTCGGCCAATATACTATTTAGATGAAACTTGGGTAAATGCTGGTGACGTACCGAGTAAAGTTTGGTGCGATAAATCGATCAAATCTGCGAGAGATGCAACAAATAAAGGTCTTTCAACGGGAGCAGTAAATCCTAGTGGAAAGGGGAAACGCCTGATAGTTTGCCATATCGGGTCGGAAGATGGATTTGTTTCTGACAGTCTTCTGTGCTTTGAGTCTAAGAAAAACACCCAAGACTATCACGATGAAATGAACGGTGATTGTTTCCGTGATTGGTTGGAAAGTGTTTTACCTAGACTCAAAGATAACGCAGTAATTGTCATGGACAACGCTCCGTACCATTCGGTGAAACAGGAAAAATGCCCAACGAGAAACACCAGTAAACCTAAAATTATTGAATGGCTCGAGAGCAAAGGAGAGGTTATTAGTAGACCAATGGTTATTCCAGAGCTTCTTTTGATTGTGGACAGGCTGAGACCTTTGTATAATAAATATGTAATTGATGAACTAGTCAAAAAACAAAACAAAACGATTCTTCGACTGCCACCTTACCACTGCGAGTTCAATCCTATTGAGCTCGCATAGTCAAGTGTAAAAAACCATGTGAGGATGAACAACAAAACCTTTAAGCTAAACGACGTAAAACAATTACTAATAGAAGGCGTAGAAAGAGTTAATGCCGACATGTGGAAAAACTTCATTAAGCATACTATAGAAGAGGAGGAAAAGTTTTTGAAAATGGACTTTGTGGTGGATGAATTGATGGCTGAAAAAGAACCATGTGTTTTAAATGTTGAAACTGATGACTCGGACGATTTTGACGACGTTAGACCTTTATCAGAAACTGATGAATAAATGTATAATATTACATTTGTAAATAATGTTATATTTGTATTTTGTATTTGTATATTATAATTTTTTTGTATATAAAATTATAATTTTGTTCATTATTACGAGTGTTATATTCGTATTTTGTATTTGTATATATTAATTTTTTTGTATATAATATTATAATTTTGTTCATTATTATGTTATATTTGTATTTTGTATGTAATATTATGTTTATATTTTTATTTCCTGTACAATATCATACTTTTATTTTGCATATAATATTATAGATTTTTTCGTAAATAATAATTGTTCGTTGTATTTGAATAATAATTAATTTTATTTAAAAAATAGAGTCACATTTTACGAAAAAAAAGAACGTGTACCCCTCTCCATTGTCAATGCATTACTGCGGTCGCACACTCGCTCGTAATAATAATTGTAAATATTAATCGTAAACGGTCGTCAATTGTCTTCGGAATCCGTCGGCTGCTTTAGGTGGGAGAAAGTTGGCCTCGGCGCTACCATAGCGCTCAGTCTACATGCGCGAAAAGTGATTATTCTCTTTTGGGATAGAGTTTAGATAATGCGTTCAACACGTAAGTGGGAATCAGATAAGACTGGCAAAGGTTTCGTAAATTTCCTTATAAATAGTCTCCCGTTTGAAGCCCATGTTCCAAAATATCAGTATTGTGGACCTAGTACGAAATTAAAAAAGAGGTTAGATCGTGGCGATAAAGGAATAAACCCATTGGATACTGCATGTCGTGATCACGATATTGTGTATGAAACTAGCAAAAATTTAGAAGATAGACATAACGCTGATAAGGTATTAGAACTCCGTGCTTGGGAAAGATTTAAAGCAAAAGATACACCTAGAAAAGAGAAAATTGTAGCGTACGCAGTAGCTAACACAATGAAAGCTAAAAGAAAAATAGGTATGGGCTGTAAAGGTAAACGGGGGCGTGTTAATAAAATAAAAAATGGGACACGAGCTGCGATAAAAAAAAAAAAGGTTAAGAAAAATTATAGAGGTGAAAGACTGATTCTAGCACCGGGTCAGACAGGTGGTGCAATTCCCTTAATACCTATTTTCGCAGGATTATCAGCACTTGGTAGTTAAATGTCTGGAAGTGCTAGTGTATATAATGCAATCCAAAATTCAAAAAGAAAAAAAGGTAACGGATTAAAAAATAAAGGATCAAGAAAAAAAAACTGATGAAAACGTTACCTAACAGACCACTTACATCTAGAGATATTATAAAATATGTTACAAAGTTTAATATCAATCAAGATGACTTGCCTAAAAAACCTCATCAGATTGAATGTGGTATATTAAACTTGGACGTATCTTCAGGTGATGGAAGTCATTGGGTAGCGTTTTATAAAAATAAAGATAAAGTTATTTATTTTGATAGCTTCGGTGATTTACCTCCACCAATTGAATTACAAAAATACTTTAAGGGAAACAAAATTATATATAACTATTCAAATTATCAAGATTATAACACATTTAATTGCGGACATTTATGTCTTGATTTTTTACAATGTATGAATCAATCACATTAAGTTTGACAGGTAATGATACTATATTATCTGCAAATTATTTTCCATCTCTAAACGTCAACGAGGACTCGGAAATAGCTTTGATATGTTTACAAACGTTTAATTCATTTCCGAACATAAATTCAACTAATAACAGATTGGAAATAGAAGTTATCGGAGACACAGATAATAGATTTATTGAAGATGCGAAATTTGTATATGAATTTGAAGAAGGTTATTATGACATTGATGATATTAACAATAAAATTGCTAAAGAGTTATTAACCTATAATAAACTAAACAGAACATATTTATCATTCAGTATGATTATGGATCATATAGATTTTAGAACACATATAAGATGTGATGGAAGGCTATATTTTGATATTCCAAACAGTATAGGCTCTGTATTAGGGTTTGAAAAAAAAAAATATTTTTCACGCGATGATCTTCACCGATCAGAAAAAGCTGTAAATTTGAACACAATTAATTGTATAAAAGTATTGTGTAATGTTTCACAAGGTTCATTCAACAATCATCTTCAAAGTCATTCAATTTATGAGTTTTTTCTGACCGGTAGAACAGGAACAAAAGTGACTCAATCACCACTAAACCTTATATATTATAAACTTAACAAAATAAATATCGATTCAATAACTATTCAATTAGTTGATCAGAACAATAAACCGATTGATAATTTCAAGGAGACATTAACAGTTGTTCTACATATTAAACGTCACGGATCTTAAAACTAATTTAAATTTAAAGTTTTTCTAGAAATAAATATGTATGAATCAATCACATTAAGTTTAACTGGGAATGAAACCACACTATCTTCAAATTATTTCCCGTCTCTAAACGTGTACGAAGACTCTGAAATAGCTTTGTTATGTTTACAAACGTTCAATTCGTTTCCAAACATAAATTCTTCTAATAACAAATTTGCGATACAAGTAATAGACGAGTATAATAATAATAATAATGAAAATATATGTTATATTGCATTAAAAACGGGATGTTACGAAATTGCAGATATTAACCGTCAAATTAAGAAGCAAATAAATTCTTACAATGAAGAAAATGGTACAAAAATAACATTCGATATTTCAGTTGACCATAATGATTTTAGATCATACATAAAATGTAATGGTATAATTATGTTTAATATGATTAATGGGATAGCACCCATATTAGGATTTGAAAAACGAGACTATCCTCCGGAGTATGTAACTCATCGATCGGAAAAAGCTGTAAATTTAAACACAATTAATTCTATAAAAGTGATGTGTAATATAGCTCAAGGATCATTCAACAATCACCTTCAAAGTCATACGATTTACGAGTTTTTTCCGAGTGAAAAGACTGGGACAAAAGTTGTTCAATCACCGCCAAATTTAATATATTATAAATTAAATAAAATAAATATTGATTCAATAACTGTACAATTAGTTGATCAGGATTTTAATCAAATCGAAAATTTTGGTGAGACATTAACAGTTGTGTTACATATTAAACGTTACGGTTCTTAAGATGGGATTAAAATTCAATATAAACCCATTACTTCATGTTAATCAAGCTAGTCACACAACTAAAGTGTTACCGATAACATCGACTAAAGTAAAAAAATTAACGGTGAAAAATAAAAAAATTCTAAAGGCTCTTGGTTATAAACTAAATCATAATGCCTGAAAGTGATATTTTAGATATAAGTTCACGGTTCGAAACGGATTCTAAAATTACGAAAATTGAATATCATTCATATACACCGTATACAACTTCATTTAATAATAATGATGAAATACGTATATCAATCCAGCAAACAGATGTTTATCCGTATCTGCATGAAAGTTTTATATTTATAGAAGGTTCAATATCAGATGCTACAAAAGTAAAACTTTCTAATAATGGTTTTTCCTATCTTTTTGAACAAATACGACTTGAAATCAATGGGATAGAAGTAGATAGCACACGTGCACTTGGTATTACAAGCTCATTGAAAGGTTATCTATCAGGTACGCCAGATAACTTTAATTGTTATGAAAATGCGGGTTGGATTTTTAAAAATAATACAAACCCTGTAAATGTTAATGGTGAATTTAGTGCCTGCATTCCGCTGAAATATTGGTTAGGTATATAATATTAGTTAATTCTAGATTAGAACTAATATTAACTCGAAGTCATAGTGATTTAAATGTGCTAAACGTAAAAACTAGTGGAAGTGCTACTTCTGGAAAAGTTGTTTTGAATAAAATTGTTTGGAAGGTACCACATATCACTGTTGATGATGAAGAAAGGTTGAAATTATTAAAACTTATAGAAAAAGAAAAAAGTTTGTTTATCCCGTTCAGATCTTTTGAAACCTTTGAATATCCTGAACTCGGGACCACTAAAAAAGTTGTATGGAACCTGAAAACTGCTTCGAAATTAGAAAAACCTCGTTTCATAATAATTGGGTTACAAAAGTGCTCAGAACATACATTATGGTTTTTGAAAAACAGTGTTTTTTCGTGTTACAGGGAAAAAAAATGGCTTGAGGAGGATAGTCCCCCTTAAACTTTTAAAATCTCCCTGCCCAAAAGTGCTCAGAACATACAAATACATACTACTTAAATCCATGATGATATTAATTGATCTTCTTTAAAATAATTCATTAATTTAATTTTGATTTTTTTCTGATGTTGAATTTTTGAAAAACCATTTTCGAAAATATATAGAGCGCGATCAATGATGCTATTAAAAAATTCAGTATCCGATAATGAATCATTCGTACTTTCAGTTATCGTTACATCATTATCATTATACATTACGTTAGTGTCATCAACAGCATTTTCTTCTTCACAGTTCGTCCCTTTTGATTGACATAACGAAAATATACACGTACTTCTAAAGGAAGTTCTTAATGTTTTCAACGTAGGGTTCTTGTTATAACCTCCTTTCTGACGGATTATTGAAAATAAATTTTCAATTACATCCTGGTTTAAACGGTTTCTTAGTAAAAATATTATATTATTATTCTTTTCTTCCTCAAAACTCAGTACTCCATTTATAGTTTGAATAAATCCATTGAAACACGGCGGCCGAGTTACTTTTCCATTTTTTAATTTAACTAGATTTTTAAAATAATCAGAAGCCTTTGATAAAAAATCTATAACTATACTATTATCTGTTAATGATGACTATTATATGGATTACTGCTATACAAAGTTCTACTGTTAAGACAATCAAAAAGTTTATCTACAAATTCGACGAAATCTGCAGTGTTATTTGCAGTTTCGTTTTTTAATTCTTTTGTAGAAATACAAGTTCGTATAGTTGACGACATTGTATGACTAAATACTTGTGCAGCTAACTTCACGCGCATTTTTTGAAAGGAATTTGGTCTTATATGCGCATCTGTATTTTTTAATAATGCTCTACTTTTATTATTTTTTTTGTCTATATTATAGGTTTGCACAATGTCATTAAATGATATAACAATGTCACCTTTTTTAAAATTACTTTCAATAAAATTATTACGTATGCTTTTTAACAGATGAGGTGTATCAAATAAAGCAAATACTTTATGTTCATTCACGTAAAAAAAGGGTCTATCTACCGAAACATTTAACAATCTCAAAGCACTTTGATTATTTGTTCCTTGGTCACATACTATAATTTTTGGAAATAAATCAATATTTAATAATTCTTGTAAAACATCAATGATAAGTGTTTTTAATATATCGTGTTTAACTGCTGAATGAGCTAAAAAATAGGCAATTGGAATCTTCCATGAAGTATAAACGCCCCTGGCCATAAATAATAAAGTAGTATTAGCAGTTTTACTTGATCTTCCAAGCCTCCCTAAATCTTCAAACCCTTCTATAAAATCAAAATCTTTAGAATATTCAAGAAGTTCTTTAATTGAAATTTCGTCAAAACAAACACTACAGACTTTATCTTTATATGTTTTAAACTCAAAACTTCTTTTTAAATGACCCAAAAATAATTTATTAAAACCTGTTAAGTACTTAGACTGGCCAATCCAACGTCAAACTGTGCTTGGACTTGGAGGAAATGGAAAAGACTTGCTATCTGTCACATCACGCGGTAGTAAATGAAAATAGTTCGACAACTAAGGTGCGGGTGGTATTTGACGCGTCCTGTAAGACGGAATCCGGTAACAGCTTAAATGATACACTATTAAAAGGGCCCGTTTTGCAGGACGAATTGTTACATACTATCTCGTTTCCGTACCTATAAGTACGTACTATCCACTGACATTGCGAAAATTTACCAGCAAATAAAAGTAGCGAAAGAGGATTGTGACTATCAGCGAATATTGTGGCGAGCTGACACAACAATGCCAATACAAATTTATCGTATCACCACATTAACCTACGGTACTGTACCCGCGTCGTTCATAGCCACGGCATGTTTAGAAAAATTAGCCGATACCGGAAATGATTACTTACGTGCACGTGAGTCCATAAAAGCGATTTTTATATGGACAACTATTTAAGCGGCGCGTCAACAAAGGAAGAAGCGATAACGTTAAAACACGAAGTTTTATCAGTGTTAAGGTACGGTTTCCCTACAGCGTCTAACGCCGAGGCCCTAGATTATGCATTTTGTGTATGACTGGTTTCCCTACTCGCGTTTGGTGTCAATTAAAAAATTTTCATTTTCCCCAACAGAGGATGACATTTTGTTATCACTCGTGGAAAATAATAAAATTATTTTTGATAGTGCTCATAAAAAGCACAAAGATAATTTTTTAAAGATAATATTTGGAAAAATATATCTGAAGAAGTAGAAAGATAAAGTATGTATTAAAATTATAATTCTCTAGTATTTATAATTTTTAGTAGTAATTTAAATACAAACTTTATGTTAATATTAATAATATTTATTATTTGTCCTGACTACATCTATTGTGGTCACCTATAGGTGATGATTGTAAAAAACGCTGGAAGAATATTCGAGACACATACATGAAGCAGAAGAAGAAACTTTCGACAGGATCAGTAGCTCCATATAAAAAAAATCATTGTACAATGAATTTATCATTTTTAGACACTGTTGAATACGAAAGAAGGCATGTTCATACTTATATTATATTCTAAAGTTGATTCATAATAATATAGTATATGTATAGCTACCCAAAAAAACTAATTAGTAACAAAAAATAATACACATTTATTATCATACAATTATTGAATTATAAATACATTTTAATTATTTTTACTTTAGTGCAATACAAATATGGACATAACTGATGCCGATACTTCAAATGCATCTACAACGGACGATATTGGACCTGAAGACGAATAAAACATGCAAAAAAATGAAGTGCAAGAACAAACAGAAAATATCATGTTCGATTTGCCACCAAGTTCATACGGAGCGAAGCGGATTCGGTCAAAAGAAGATAAAATTTCTGTTAATTTGGCCAAACGATCAAAGGATACGAAAGATACCATATTAAGCATCCAAGAATAAAATAAATTATTGGCTATAAGTATGAAAAACATGTGTGAAGAGGATGATGTTGATATATTTTTTTAAAGTATTGCAATGACGGTTAAAAAAATGCCACCGCAAGCGATCAAAGAAGCTAAACTTAGGACACTTACTTTGATTACTGAAATAGATGACAAATATTCAACTCGTCAAACACAACCTTATTAAGTACCATCAGATTATAACAATATGTACCACTGTCAACTGAGTTCACCAGCTAATTCACACGGCACCTCAACATAATCACAAGGGTTTTTGCCGTACAATTATGATGACACGTCTAATATTTAAATTCTGTATTTTTTTTTAATTTCAAATTTTTGGTTCTTAACACTATGTATAGGTACCAAGGTTACATGACCAATACTATTAGATATTTAAAATATTAAGACTTATGTTATATTAATTAATTCATTTTAATTCAATTGATTGTTGATTTTATTTAAAAATAATAAATTAACCATAAGACTGGTTTAAATTAAAATATATTTTGTTGTTATTTTCAACAAGTTATATTAATATTAATAGGTATCTATTTATATTGTATAGCTTCTTTTGATAGTTTATTCGTGATCATAATAATATTATTTGAAATAATCAAATATAAATACGTCTAAATATAAAAATGAGAATTAATTTCAAACAAAATAGTATATTTAGACATTTAGTTTATAGTATAATATTATATTACGGTTCTTTTGAACAAAAATAGATACAGAATATATGTTAATAATTAGAATCGTCTTCAATAATAAAACAAATTTTTCGTGGGCAAACACAAAAATATTTATTTTAAGTTTGTAATATAAATTACGTAATATAAGTAATATTACTGTCAAACTATGAAATGATGGAACAAAATATTCTTTAAAAATCTCTCTAACTGGCTTATTCTCAAATCAATCGAAATTGGTTGTCGAAATAATTGATTCGATTGTTATTTTGCGATCTACACTATTCTCAAAAGGTGATTGAAAATTAAAATATCAAACATGTGATTTTCTATCTAGTTTTCTACTATCGAAATGCTATCACTTAGTTGCTTATTATTCCACGAGAAAACGGTGTACGCAACAGCTGATCACGATAAATTGTTTATTAATTACGAGTGACGTTCTTTGTTCCGACGTCCGTATTCACTATACACTAGCTGCAACTGTGTAACAAAAAAATTGTTGTCCACGCTTAAAATTAAATTCCAACTATATTAATTATTCAAAGTATAAGTCTATTTAACATAATATTTAAAAATGTCGAAAAAATTCGAAGGTAAGTTGGTTTCATTTGCTAAGAAGGAAGCATTAATTTCCTTCATGCAATCTCATCTGGAACTTCAAAAAGGAAAAATTAGTTCTACATTCATAAATAAAAATTCCAAATAACTGTGGCAACAAATAAGCGATGAACAGAATTCGATTGTAGGAGCCACTAAAAATCCATCAAAATGGAAAAAAGTAATTAATCCTACTTCTCAATACCTATTCTGCAGGACCGTATTTAAAAATATCCCCTAAACATGGACCTGTCTATTCACTATTGTTATATGTGCTCATTGTACTCTAATGCAAGAGTGCAAGACAGTTTTCTAAACGCATGATGTGATCAATGTAAAAATTTGAATTTTATACTCATAATTAGGAAACGCATTTATATGCTCTAAAAAACAAGAAAAATGTTTTAATACACTCATTTTTAAAAAAAAATACTCATATAATTATTTTTAACATTGGAAAAATTTGTTTTATTATATAAATTTTTATGCTTAGGTACCTATTAATTATTATTCTTATAATTTTCATCATCTACTAGTTCTATGCACATCTGAAATACTTGATACGCCAAAACGTAATAGAATAAATAATAAAATAAACATGCCAAGTCCTGTTTCAAAAAGAAATATTTTCGCTGATACAATTATTGAAACTTCAAGAAAAAAAAATTAAACAAAATAATAAAACAGCAAAAAAAAATATTACACAATAAAATTACACATATTTCTAAATTAAAAAATAATATAAATAAATTCAAGAACCAAAACACTTTAAAAAATTTGATAAACACCCATAAATTTCCATCTCATAATTTGAGAGCGATTGGACCATCGATTGGTAAATTTTTTACCCATTCCATATTCTTGCATAAACTATATGTATGCTTCGCGTAGATGGCTATTATTACGGAGTCTATTCTCGGTCGCCGTTCATCGGCGTCTTGCGATCTGATACGATTTTACTATTGTGGACGCGTTAATTGTATTTTTGAACGGCGAACGGATAATAAAACTCCGTTTTCGTCTGGTTGGACTGTTTCGTCAAAATACTTTTTACACATTTTTTCTTTTAATGTTAGCGATGGGCTCGCCTCCATTTTTTCCAACCGCCAAAGCATTGATATTATCCTTTCCAAATGTGTGTCGTTATCCGTGCATGTCGTGTGCATTATGCTAATTGCACCTTTAGTTTTATTACTGTTTCTTTTTGAGACCGGTCCAGCTACCACCCAGCCGCCAAAACGTGTTTCCCGAAATATTGGTCCGGTAATAATCGGTCTAATCTGGCCCGGACATTATATTTCAAAGAAGTGTTTGTTCCCCAATAACAAATCTATTTTTTGTGTACGTCTAAACTCACTCTAAACGATGGGTCCGCGAGATTTATATCATTGTGAATTATGAAATTTCCTACCTCTTTAGGAGGCATACAATGTGTGATTTTTTGTATGACTAGGCAGGTCAATGTTAAATTAAAACTATTATCTCGCGACGCAATTGAAACATTTACGGTGCGCGAAACCGGTTGTGTTACGCCACCGACACACATTATCGTGTGTTGCACACTGTGCTTTTTTAATGTTACATTTAGTACCATATTTTCCGTAATTGAATTACATTGTGAGCCGGAATCTAACAACATTCGACGTTTTCACCGCGGGTATTCTGTATATGCACCACCGCTGTCGATAACAACACTTGCTTGTTAGTTTGCATGTGCACTTATTGATGACGATACCGTAGACGTATACTCTTCTTTATTTTCAATTGATTGTTTGGTATCTTGTTCTTCTTTTTTATTTAGCGCTAAATGCAACAATGTATTATGCGGCTTCGAACACTTGAAACAATATTTCCCAAAACATTTTTTTATTTTAATATTGGTAAACAAATTTTACACACTGAAAAAAAAGTATTGTTAGAAGAACCGAAATATAATATAAATAACTGTGAAATTTAGTTGCCTCAGTGACAACATTACGTTTAGTTAAGTATACAAATTGATTTTTGTTGATAATATATTGTTGAAGGAATAACATATTAAGCACTTGCAACTAAATACATTAGATTATATGTACAAAATAATTAGTTGTAGTAACATAATTAAATATTTAGCATGACACGCTATTTTGTATTAATTATAGAACATGTTTGTATTGATTCAAGGAATTTTTGTTATACTTACAAATTTACTCTTAATTCACAACTAATAATTTTGTTAATAATACTTAAATTTGTAATTGTTGGTATACAATTTTCAGTTACCGTTACAATATTTATTTTGTTAATATTACTCCCTTAACCGGTTACATATACAGAATATTTTGTTAGTTAAAATTAACTTTTGTTTGTTATAGTTACAACAATTTTAGTTAATTAAATAATCAAAATGCAGATAAATATACTAGAAAAATAATTGTATTTACATATTCATACTTGTCATATATTATATAAAAACTAATATATCAAAATAAGCAAGTACAGCAATATATATATACATAGTATGTTATGTGTTTAAAAATAAAATTCAATTTAATTAAACAAATTTTGTAATACAAATATAAATATTTTATAATTATAATTTATTATACAGATTCCTATTTCAAGTTTAACTTAATAAACCATGATATATAATATATATTAGACTAGACTTAGACATTAGTACAATGTCATAGTTTACAAATTAAAAAACAAACTACAATTTTTTTTTATCATAGAAAATAATATTAATGATAATAATTTATTTTGTAATTTGATATATTTTACGAAATTTATAAGGGATCACGAGCTGTCACATATCTTGTTCCATTTGAAACGACATTTAAAGTGTTTGGTATAGGAGATATTAACGAGTCTTGGAAAATAAAACAATTATTAAATTCATGGATTTTGACTTCATATGCATAAAATCAGTCTTGGCATGTCAGCCGTCCGTGCTACAATCCGTCTATATTCATAGTTAAACTCTATAGTTTTTTTTCATATAAAAACCAAAAAAATTGTCTCTACAAAAGCCAAACAGCAATTAACACCTCAACATAATCCAAAGGAGAAAACCGCTACAAACAAGGAATTGGTAACAATTTTAATTACATATAAATCGGGCGGCGGAACACTTAGTAGTGCCGCCTCCCATCCGCAGCAAACTTATCTAGGTACAAAGTCTACCAAATAAACGAATTTCTCTATCACAATGTCTAAAACGCCAAAAGTATCTCCAATGATAATTACCAAAACACGTATACAGAGCGTGCCAAATAGCAATAACAATTTTCCAACCGATAAAAATAATTCTACTAGTGAAACATGGACAACACAAAAAAATCAAAGGTCACCATTACTCCAATCTCCCGCAACCAAATATCAAAAAACATTCACTACGCCAAACCATTATGCTATATTTAGCACTCAAACCGTTTAAACTGATAATATGGAACATGAACCATCTGAATCACCAGAAAATAATAAGCCATCTGAATCATCAGAAAATAACTACGCCGCCCAAAAATCACCACCCTCTCATCTTCCGCCACCAATATTTATTAAATCTGTAATAAACTTCGACCAACTATGCATCAATATCAAAGAAATAATTAACCCCGAAGATCAATTTATATGTAAAAGCTCCATAAACGGTATTAAACTAACCACCAACACACCAAATGCATACAGAGCAATCATAAAAATCTTACAGGAAAGTAAAGCCGAATTCCATATTTACCAAATTAAACAAGAAAGAGCATTTAGAGTTGTAATAAGAAACCTACACCACTCTACAGATATAAATAACTTTAAAAATGAACTAGAGGATTTGGGCTTCAGAACAAGAAACATAAACAATGTAATACAAAAACAAACGAAACAAAAATTACCACTCTTCTTTATAGACCTTGAACCTACGCCTAACAATCGTGATATATTTAATATCAACTCTATCTGTTACACAAAAATAAAAATAGAAGAACCTCATGTCCGAAAAGATCTGGTGCAATGTCAAAATGTCAAGATTTAGGCCATACCAGAAAATATTGCAACCACACTCCCAAATGTGTTAAATGTGGAAATAACCACTTAAGTGAAAACTGTACAAAGTCTCAAGATCAACCACCAATATGCGCTCTCTGCGGAGGAGAACACACGGCCAACTACAGAGGATTCCCTAAGTACAAAGAACTCCAGCGATCAAACACGCAATACATCAACAAAAAAACTAATCAATCAACAACCAACCACAACAATTCTACAACATCTGTGAACAACACATCTGTGCACAATGTCACCAAGCAAAATCTTAATTCAAGTAATATAAACCATTCATATAAATCTTATGCCCAAATCACAAAAAATTGTCTCTTTCTTAGACGAACTTAAATCCCTAATTAACCCCTTAATCGCCCTACTAACTACGGTTATTAACAAGTTAATCCTTACCAAATGAATAATATTTCCAACCTATCCCAACCACTTTGTATACTCTTCTGGAATGCAAATGGTCTGATTAAACATAAAAATGAACTACAAATATCATTAGATGAAAAAAATATAAGTATCGCACTCATAACTGAAACACAACTAACTAATAATAAAATCTTCACCATCCCTGGGTATACTACCTACGTAACTAACCATCCTGATGGAACAGCTCACGCAGGTACAGGTATACTAATAAAATCAATTATTACTCACTCTATCCTTCCACAACACCAATTTGATTGCCTTCAATCAACTAATATCTCTATAATCATGAACCATATTCCTGTTACAATAGCCTCAGTTTATTCACAACCCAACAAGAAGTTAACCTACCAGGAATTCTCAACATTAATCGAATCGTTTACAAATACATACATAATGGGTGGTGATTTCAATGCCAAACACCCTTTATGGGGGTCAATTACAACTAATAATAGAGGTAGAACCTTACATAAAATAATTATTGACAAAAAATTAAATGGGTATCCCCCCTATCTCCAACCTACTGGCCAACAGATCCAAACAAAAATCGGGATTTACTGGACTTTTTTATTACCAACTTACCTAACCATATCCAATCCCATATTGAAAACTCAAATATTCTCGCATCTGACCACTCTCCAATACTTCTAACAATAAACTCTAAATCAATCTCATTGAAAAAAATTCCCACTCTAACACCTGGCCCAACAAACTGGATTGAAGTCCAACATACACTGGAAATAAAAATTAACCTATCTATATCTCTCAAATCCAGCATAGAAATTGATAATGCAATTGAATCATTCACAAAATTAATCCAAAAAGCGGCATTAGACTCATCTCCAGAACTTTCCACCACTAAGCCATATAAAATTAACCTCCCCCACCACATTCAACAACTCCTCTCGGAAAAAATACAAGTCCGTAACCGATGGCAAAGAACTAGAATGCCGAGTAACAAAAAAACACTTAATCAATTATCTAATTCCCTCAAAAACATTCTAAAAAAATACAACTCAGACAAATATCAGTCATATATTGAGTCTCTCTCAAACAATAAAAACTATCTGGAAAAGTACTAAAAAAATATTAAATCACCGTCAAATTATGCCTCCATTAAGAAATAGTGATAATTCTCTAGCCATAAACAATATTGCTAAGCCAACCTGATAAGTACATATCTAGAGGACAATTTCAAACCACACAACGATATAAACGATAACGAACACTCCCTAACTATAGAAAATATACTAAACCAACCGCTACCGACGTCCTTTCCAGCCAAACACACAACTCCATCAGAGATAACTTTTATTATTAATAAACTACCTTCCAAAAATGCTCCTGGCCATAACCTCATAACCAATCGTATCCTGAAAAACCTATCCAAAAAAGCTATACTATTCTTAACTCATATCTACAACGCTTCACTGAGACTCTCATATTTCCCCTCTTATTGGAAAAAATCAAATATAATCCCAATTCTAAAACCAAACAAACGCACTACATGCTGCACATCATATCGCCCTATTAGCCTTCTACCAACCTTCTCCAAAATACTGGAAAAAATCATCCTTAAACGAATATACCCGATTTTAATTCAAAATAATATTATTCCAAATACTCAATTTGGGTTCGAATACAAACACTCGACCACGCACCAACTACACCGATTCGTCGATGTCATAGCATCAGCCTTAGAAAAAAAACATTACTGTTCAGGGGTATTTCTTGACGTGGCTCAAGCATTTGACCGTGTCTGGCACCCCGGATTACTCTACAAACTCAGATTCTTACCAACCCCTTACTACCTAATCATTCAATCCTTCTTATACAATAGGCATTTCAGAGTCTCATGCGACGATGCTTTTTCTGAATTCCATACAATTATCGCTGGAGTTCCCCAAGGAAGCATCTTTGCTCCAACCCTCTACAATATATACACCTCAGACATCCCACACAACATTAACACTACTTTTGGAACCTTCGCAGATGATACTGGTATTATCGCCTCTGATACAAACCCTGAAACCGCATCATTCCTACTACAAACCCACCTTAACCAACTCCAAGGGTGGTTTCTAAAGTGGAGAATTAAAATAAACGAATCAAAATCATCTCACATAACTTTTGCTTTACGCCCCCGTGACTGCCCCCCCAATCTACATCAATGACAGACAAATACCGACTGAACAAACAGTAAAATATCTAGGGATGCATCTGGATAGACGTCTCACATGGACAACTCACATCAAAACAAAAAGAAAACTATTAAATCACAGACTACATCAACTGCGTCCCCTACTAAAATCCAACTTACCAATTCAGAAAAAAATACTAATATATAATATATAAATAATTTGCCCTTATTAAATACTTAATTTAACTGTTATTGGTGCTTTATAGCCAAACTCATGCAAATGTTACGTCTGTTAAAAGAGGATCTTGCAGAAATTTAGGAAATTCTATGTTTTTTTTCGTAACGCATTGACCATAAGTGAACAACAGGACCATGTTTTTTTTATCATAATGGGATAATGAATAAGAAAATGAAATTTTGGTTCAAGCACATTTTTACTGAACTTTAAATAAAGTTCATTCGTTTCTCCTATTTTCCGGTCCATAATCAAAAGCAAATATCCTGTTATTTAATACTTTTAAAGAAAAAAGTTTCAAATCTTTTATGTAGTTTGTTAAAATAAAACTCATAATGTATTTACCACAGCCTTCTAACAAATCATGCATAATATCTATACCCACTTGATCAAATAAACTTAAATCTGTAACATTGAACCAAATACATTCTTCTTTTAATCCTGTTGCAGACAAATCATTTTTTTTAAATCATTAAAATACTGTTCGTTACTTCTCAAAAAAGATTTGTCTTCATAACATTTAACTTTCATATCTGATTTTCCCATGGTACAAATTCTACAACAAAAATAAGAGGAAAAGCTTTCCATAACCAGTGATTGAATGTATCCCAAGATTATCCCCCAAAATAAGTCCCAACTCAAAATATAAATTGCCTGTGAAAGATGGAATATCTATATAAACACAATTTTCCATTAGAAAATTAAATTCATCAATTATAGGTTTTAATTATTTTATTTCTAAATTGAACTCTATCAGAGGAATGAAAAAGTAAGACCAAGAAAATGTTTGACAAAGATGTTGAACGATAAGGTTGTATGCACGGAATTAATGCATATACTGCGCCTAATTTATGAATACCCGAATGGCTACCAAGAACATTTCCACTTTTATAATCATCAAAGAACATGAAAAGTGGGAGCACGAATCGTCCTTCATGTTTCTTCATTCTGCTTTTCCAGTAGGTGCCATGTATAAAATTACTTAAAATCCCACTTTCATTTTTTAAACTACACATAATATAATCTAGTGTTTCAGTTAACATGTTTTCAAGCGAAAACATTTTTTTAACACAATTCTAAGTGGAATAAATTGTTCAGTGCAATTGGAAGGTTTTGAAACTGAGATACCACTTTTCATAACAGTGTTTAACCTTTGACCGACTACCTTTTCTTCGGGTTTGATAAATGAACCTTGTTCAGCATAATAAGAGAAACGTTTGTGTTCAGTTTTAAAATTAGTAAATGAATTTTCAATCATATCGAAAATGTTGGTAAAAATACTAAGACATTCCTCAGAAATTTTTTAAATATCATTTGTTGAACATATGTTTTTAAACAAACAACAATACCCTCGGTGAAAACTGTTTCCATACCATCAACCACAATTTGAACAACATTTCTTGATATAATATAATTAGCATATAAAATTGAATGAAAATTACTTATTGTTTTATTCAAAATTTCACTTGGTTCAACAAATTGTTTGTTATTCAAATCTTCAGCCAGCAGAATCAAAAACGAATTAAATATAGGTGTAGATTCAAAATTCGAAATAGATTGATTTTCAAATAATGGTTGAAAAGCGGAAAGCTGTACGAAATCATTTGAGTGTTTTGCTAAATGCTTACGAATAGAATTTTATAAGTAAAATGACCTTGTACATTCCATTTCATTACATTAATAAAAGTTAAATTCATGATTGAAGTGTTGAATATAAAAATGTTTAAAACGATTTTTGATGTTATTAAAATCTTTTTTACATAAAAAACACTTGGGCATTTTTGTATAATGTGATAAGACTATTTAATTACAGTTTTAATATTGATAAATTATTTTTTTAACAAATAAAGATAAGAATTATATTGAAATACAATTTTAAATAATAATAAGTACAATATTACATAGATATTCTTACGTCGGAAAGAAAAGCATTAACAGCTGTTAAGTTTTTGTCAAATTGAGTTTCTAATTTGAATAAAGTGCCAAATCGCTTCACACTCAACTGGATATTCTGCATTAAAAGTTATCATTATTTTAAAGCAACAATCTACTGAATCAGTTATGGAATTTAGTTGATAAAATTTATCATCAACAATAACAAAATAGTTTAAAATATTGTTTAGAGAAGGACCAACTATTATAATGAATGGTTGCAAAGTATGACCCAAACCGATAAATTTATTTCTTCTACCGGTTGTTTCCTGAACTTCAGCGTTGCTTTTAACATATGTAATAAATCCATCTCTCACTTCCAGCAGCAAAAAAGTTTATGGAAATATGATCAATATTGGAAAAAAGATAAATGATGTATTTGAAATTAATATACCAATGACTACATTGACTGAAAAGGAAATGCCTTTGTCTTAAATGTAATTTTGTAATACCTAATCCATCATTTGTTCCAATTTTTTTTCATAACTTAACATACGATAGTCACTTTATAATTCGAGAACTTGGTTGTGATAATAATGATATCCATGTTATTCAGAATTCATCGGAAAAATATATATCCTTAAGCAAAGAAATTGCTCCCAGATTTAGTATAAAGTTTGTTGACACATTCCGTTTTATGGCCTCCTCATTAAGCGAACTTCCAAAAAATTTGTCTAAAGATAAATCAAGGTTTAGAGAAACTCTAAAAATATTTTCTAATAAAAAATTAGATTTAGTCACACGAAAAGGGGTTTTTTCTTATAAATATATTGATAGTTGGAGTAAATTAAATGAAACTCGTTTGCCTCCGAAATCTGTACTTTATAACTCTTTAAAAGATGAAGAAATTAATGATGATGATTATTCTCATGCTAAAAAAATATGGAGAGTATTTGATTTAAAAACTTTGAGTGAATATAGCGACCTTTACTTGAAAACTGATGTATTTGAAAATTTTAGAGATTTATGTTTATCTACTCTTAAACTAGATCCTGCTCATTATATGACTGCTCCAGGATTTGCTTTTGATTGTATGCTTAAATATACTAAGGTTAAATTAGAAAGATTAAAAGACTTTAACATGCTTTTGTATTTCGAAAATTCGATCCGAGGTGGAATAACTCAATCAACTAAAAGATATGCTAAAGCGAACATACCAAACATTAAAGGTTTGAACTATAATCCGAATAAACCAATTACATGGTTAACGTATCTCGATTGCGTGAATTTATATGGAAAGTCGATGTTAACTGAACTACCTTTTAAAGATTTTGAATGGGTTGATGACTTGGATATAGATGTTACAAAAATTCCAAACGATTCAAAAGTTGGTTATACATTAGAAGTCGATATTGATTACCCTAAATATTTACATAAAAAACATAACGATTTTCCATTTTTACCTTTAAACGAATGTCCTCCAAATTCAAAAGTTAAAAAATTAATTACTACGTTATCACCGAAAAAAAATTATATTATACACTATAAAAATTTAAAACAAGCAATTGCTAATGGACTTAAATTAAAAAAAATTCATCGAGCTATCCGATTTTCACAAAGTAAATGGATGGCCCCATATATTGAACTCTGTACAAATATGAGAGTAAAAGCTAAAAACAACTTTGAAAAAAATTTTTGGAAGTTATTAATTAATAGTGTTTTTGGTAAATGTATGGAAAATGTGCGTGCTAGAATTTCTTTAAAGTTGGTTTCGTCAACTAGAAAAGCAAGTAAATTAATGATGAAAACTAACTTTAAAGATAGAACTATATACTCTGAAAATCTTATGGCTATTCATCAACATAAGGAAACTATTAAATTTGATAAAGCAATTTATGTAGGATTCGCAATTTTAGATGTTTCAAAAACATTTATGTATGATTTTCATTATAATGTAATGAAAAAAAAATATGGTAACAAAATAAATTCTTTATACTCGGATACAGATTCTATGGTATATGCTATTCGAACACACAATTTTTTTAATGATATAAGATGTGATTTATCACCGTTTTTTGATACATCAAATTATCCTATCGATCATTATTGTTTTAGTGAAATTTATAAAAATCAGCCTGGTTATTTCAAAGATGAAATGGGTGGAAAAATTTTAAAAGAATTTGTTTCATTAAGACCGAAATTATACGCTTACAGAACTGTGGACGACATTGAGGTAAAAAAAGCTAAAGGTGTGAAAAAATATGTAATTGAAAAACATATGCAATTTAGACATTATAAAGAAATATTAAATGCATATATAAACCATAAAAATGTTGATGATAAACAAACATGTAGAAACATGAATTTTATTCAATCGAATAAACATATCGTCCATTCTAAAACAATGAATAAACTTGTATTAAGTGCTAACGATGATAAACGTTATATAATGAATGATGGGATTAAGACACTAGCGTATGGACATTACAAAATTAAAAAATAATAATAATAATAAATAAAAAAATAAATTACATACATTAAAAAAAATCTTTATTTTAAAATATCTGCTGACGATATCCACGAATTATGACTTGAATCGAAACCCATCCATTTAACAAGCATTTTATCTTTAACTTTTTTTATAATACGCTCAATTAAAAAGGTGTTCGGGAAATCAGTTAATTTAATTTCTTGTTCATAAAAACCTCCTAGAATTATATTATTTGATTCATCCTTTAGTTGATAAGTTATCGGGTTTGTATGTAAAACTTTTGTTATTGTAAAAATTTCCGTTGTCCAATTCGGTGTATATCCTTTACTAAATATATGTTTGTACTTTGATATTTTTACTTTATCATTAATTTTAAGTTTTGGTTTATGAAATGTTTTATTATCTATTTGTACATTTGATTTAATTCTACTTGTATTCATTCGAGCTTCATACGGTATACGAAAAAACGTGTACGAAGACTCTGAAATAGCTTTGTTATGTTTACAAACGTTCAATTCGTTTCCAAACATAAATTCTTCTAATAACAAATTTGCGATACAAGTAATAGACGAGTATAATAATAATAATAATGAAAATATATGTTATATTGCATTAAAAACGGGATGTTACGAAATTGCAGATATTGACCGTCAAATTAAGAAGCAAATAAATTCTTACAATGAAGAAAATGGTACAAAAATAACATTCGATATTTCAGTTAACCATAATGATTTTAGATCATACATAAGATGTAATGGTATAATTATGTTTAATATGGTTAATGGGGTAGCACCTATATTAGGATTTGAAAAACGAGACTATCCTCTGGAGTATGCATCGATCGGAAAAAGCTGTAATAACATAATAAGTACCAATAAGAACTTTAATTTTTAAACTAAATTTACATGACATTTTTTTTCTCAAATAAGTAAACTGTTTAATATGCAAAATACATAGTTGCATACCATATTTATACATATAAATTTATTATGTATAGTTTTATATAATTATAAATATAACAATATGAGTTTTTAATTTAATTATAACAACATCCAAGTCCAAATCATGACTTCAAACAAAATAAATATTTTAAGTATGTCTTATTGCATCAGTAAAAAAATGTCCATAATATATTCTGAGTGGAGAATTATTGTTGTCATTTAGTTGATTTTAGTATATTAAAATAATCTAGCCACTAAGACTAAGATATATGTATGGTAAACTAAATTTAAAATCAATGTATGTGAAGATTTTTGAAATGTGTATAATTTTGTTATCAAGACAAATTATTGTTGTCATTTAGTAGGTAGGTAGGTACATTTTAGTATAAAATAAGCGACCCTGCGACCCATTGAGATATGCATCATACTAGTATGGAAGGCGTTCAAAATCCCGACAATGATAATCCCGAATGTCAAAAACCCGACAGTTCAAAATACCGACCATTTGAAATATCGACAAAATAAAATAATTTTATCTTATCTTATAAAAGTTTAATTTAGTACCTATATTATCTAAAACGCTCAATTATTTGTCCCGAGTCTCAGTGAATGATTGAACATTTCAAATGAACAAACGTATTTTTGCGTGTTAATTGTATAGTACCTTTGTTTTAAATATAAATTAGGAGTTTTTTTATTATGAGTGAAATATGTCAAATTATCCCATCTCAAAAAGGAAATGCCAAAATATGTGTCAAGGGATATTTAATGACAAAAGACAAGAACCGAGAGGACATATATTATTGGTGCTGTGAAAAAAGAAAATGAATGGCCTGCACAGGTAAGTTATTTCATTAACCGGAAAGACAAATTAATTGTTTATAGATTTTATAACGATTTTAGATAATTTGTTGTAATTTAAAAATATTATTCGTGGGTAAAATAAACTAGCAACTAAGGTGTATATGGTAAACTAAATTTAAATCAAATTCATTATTTTTGAAAGACTATCAATTTTAAAACTCATAATTTAATTTTAATGAATGTGAAGATATTTGAAATATGTACAATTTTGATATCAAGACACATTATTATCGTCATTTAGTACATTTTAGTATAAAATAAATGACCCATCAAGATATGTATGGCAAACTAAATTATTAGTTTGCTATATTTATTACACTATTAAATGTGACCAATATTTAAACAAATTACTTAAAAATTATGTTTAAGTATCCATATAAACAAATTAGTTAAAAATAGTTACTTCTGTGTGAATAACATTATAAAATATAAGTGCTAGTCTTTAAAAGTTATATCAATATAGGTACTAATTGTTTACAACACTCGCAATATTTTAATTTATTAGCTACAAGTAATATTACCTATGTGTATATTTATATTAAACTTGATTGATAAATTAACTTACAGAATTTTGGTTCATGCCAGAGGTTATCTAGTTCAATCAAATAATAAATCATAATATAGGTATTTACTATTTTGCTACATTTATTACAACATTATAAATGCGATCTATGTTTGGACAAATTAGTAAAAAAATAATGATAAGGCTCATAATATGCTCAAAATCGTGGCCTTTGTATGAATAACCTTATAAAATGAAATTGCAAGACTTTAAAAATTTATAAATTCTATAATTTTATTAACACAGACCAACAAAAAAACCATACATGCAAATATTTATTAGTATAATTAAACTTTGCTTTATTATAATTAGTTACCATACATTTCAATAAAATTTTGTCTTAAAATGATTGAAGAAAATGGATTATATCCAATAATATTTTAAATTTAAATCAATGGGCTAAATACAAATTAAAAAACACAGAATACACATTGAATTGTGATGAAAAAACTAATTTAAAATTTGAAGTCTTAGATAGGTACAAACGACCTGTAAATATGTATAAAAAATTAACTAATGATGGTGATGAACAAAAATATAATTTCCTTATGACCCAAGCAAGAAATATAAATTACCTTCAAAGTATAAATAGATAAATTAAACAAATTATCGAAATTACGTTCTCCGATGTCAGTTTAAAACAAATGCAAATAATTCCAGATAATAACAATCAGATGACAAAAATTCCCACATTTTTCATAAAAATAAAAATGTACCATCAAAGATTGCAATATCAATAAGGACAATATAATTTAATGAAAAAAATATGTGACATTTACAGTCTTAGGTACCTACCTACAATGACTTTTAGAGTAGTTAAACATTTAATAACATTAAATTATAATGAAAAGGCTAATTTCAAATTTGAAGTCTTAGATAGGTACAAATGTACTATGAATTATATATGAATATTAACTAATGATGGTGATGAACAAAAATATAATTTTTAATTTTTCAATGATCCAAAAAAGAGATATAAAGTACCTTTAGGGTGGGTTGCATAAAGACTAGTCTGTAAATGTTTTAACGGATCTATAACTTATTCATTCGTTAACGTTTTAATGGCTCGTTAAAAAAAATGAGTTGCATAAAAGATTTGTATTTTATTGATAACCATGGTTACCAAATAAATTATACCACATTTAATTTAATTACAATGATTACTGATTATATTATCAAATGTAAATTAATAATTATTTTAAAAAGATATTCAAAATTTCAAATTAATCTTTTTTCGTCCTAATTGTATGCTAATATTTATCGTTGTACAATATTATATTAAACGGCACATTGGTTTAATCGTTGATGATGGCTACCAAACGTTTGAGAAATAAAAACTCCACTGAAAGAGAAAAGGCAATGTTAATGGAATTAATAATTCCCCATAAGAATGTCATCGAAAATATTAAGGTATGTGTTTGACAGGCAACCTTAATAGTTAATTATAAATTACAATATGTTAGGCATAGTAAAAATTAATATGCATTTTAGACTGATTCAATTAACATAAGAAGAAAAACCGAGTCGTGGGAGTATATAACTAATCAGTACAATAATAATGATCCAGAAACTGGAAATAGAACAGTTGCACAATTAGAAAATGTGTATGATATGGCAAAAAGACGAGCTAAAAAGGAACTGAGTTATGATAAAGTAAATTGTTGTTTTATAAAAATCATTGAATTTTAAATTATACTTAAGATAACCACAATTGTTTTAATCTTAGGTTTCAATGTATAAAAGTATGAAAGGCATCACTGATGATGAACAATCAGTTATTTTAGACTTAGTACAATCATACCATTCAGAAATAGTAAGCTTGATTATATAAATTATTGTCATTTATTAGTAATAGATACAGTTGGGTGGTCACCATTTAAAGAATAAATACATTATGTAAATAAAAAAAAATAAGTTATAAATATCTACTAAACACTTTGGTAATTTATAAAAAAAACTTTAATCCAGTTATAAATATATAAATAAATTGAGCTACTTTTTAACAATATTATGAAAATAATAATCAACACTTGGTAATATTTAGGAGATAATAAAATAACTACTTACATAAAAAAATATTATTCTGGATCCATCATTACTCTTAAATAAGCTTTAAAATAATGTAAAGCAGATTGTTTATAATGTTTCATTGTTTACTTAGTTGAATAGTCGTCCGTATCAACTAGATGAAGCATGGTTAAATATTACAGAAACGTACAATGTTCATCAGACATCTGGCATTAAAACAATCGATGAAATTAAGCAAATTTTTGAACATTTAAACAAAACAGCGAAAAAAGAAAATAAAAACGATAAAGTATTACTTAATTACTTAATTACTTAATTTGGTTAGCAAATAGTAATATTTAAAATAAAATTATAATTATGGTGTTTAATAAATGCAGGTTGAAAGATATAAAACTGGGGGTGGAAAGTACTCAAAAACTTTGTCAGATGTGAGTGAACAGGTTTTGGGATTTATAGGTGACCGAATAGAACCTCTCGTGAATCCATATGACGATGATTTTAGCTATACAGGTTTAGTATTAGCTATTATTTTAATTTAAAAATAAATATTAATATTAATATTTTTTTTATAATATTTTTTTTTTTTTTTATTTTTTATTTTTTTTATTTTTATTTTTTATTTTTATTTTTTTTTATTTTTATTTTTATTTAATTTTTTTTTTTATTTTTATTTATTTTAAATATAACTTTTGTGTTTTGTTAAACAATTAATTCTAGACCTAATGGAAAACCATAAAAATAATGCCAAAAATATTCTGGAGGATAGTGCTAATATGGATAATGTAGAAATTGTTACTTTCGACAATGAAATGGAAGAGTTTAATGTTTCTTTTGACGATTTAACGTATGCTGGTACTAAAAAAATCAACTGGGGTAAGAAATCATATGATAGTTATAATATAAACATAGATATTAGATTTGTCTATGTTAATTTATAAATTATCCTTGAGATAAGATTTAATCAAATGAAAAATGTGAGACAGTAACATCAAATGCAAATGCTATGCCAAAATCACAACCATCATACACAATTATTTCAGATCCAACTTATAGTACCTCATCAGCAAAAAAAAATAGCAAAAATGTAACTATTCCTAAAGGACATTCTCAAAAAACTGTTTGTGAAGGATTACAAGAATTAACAAAAAAAAGAACTAATAAAGTCGAAGCTAAAAATGAGTTTTTGTCTGAGTTGCAAGATATAAAAATAAAAAAAGCAAAATTAGAACTTCAAGCAGCCGAAATAACAATTAATATATTAAATACCGAACTTGAAACTAAAAAAATGGAAATGGATTCAAAAAAAAAAAACAACTACAACTCTAAGAAGATATTTTGCATCTAGAAAAACAAAAATTTGCAAACAACTAATTATTTTATAATATATATTAAGAAATGTAATAATATGTGTTTCAAGGGTTAACATTTTAAACAGGAAGTTTATTATGTATATTTATATATTTTATAAAATTACCATCTCTAATGAGAAAATTAAGACTGGTATTACA
Source organism: Rhopalosiphum padi (assembly GCF_020882245.1). Classification (NCBI taxonomy): domain Eukaryota; kingdom Metazoa; phylum Arthropoda; class Insecta; order Hemiptera; family Aphididae; genus Rhopalosiphum; species Rhopalosiphum padi. The sequence continues at coordinate 77,632,451 of NC_083599.1, forward strand.
TATTAGGGTTCATTAATTATTATAATTTTATATATTTTTTATGTTTTAAAGTTTAGAAATAATTTTTTTTTGTTATATTGTCTTTAAATATAAAAAAAAAGATTATTGTTATAACAAGGAAATGTTGTAATTCAGTTATTAATTAATAAAAAAAAATACATAAATATTATTTATATTACTTTCTTGATTTTTGATCAAGTAAATATCGTAATTGAAATGAATTTGATAAGAATTTGTGTTAAATAGAAAAATGATAAAAATATAACTCAGTTGTAATGAGTAGGTGTATAAAGGTGGATAATTAAGCTAGCTTTAACATCAAATATTAATTAGAGAGATCCGATATCACACATAAGCAGTATAACAATATGAATCCACAAAAACGTCAGCGTGAACAGTCCCAAAATTTCTATTTTTTAACTTTTCTCCAAAACTATTATAGCTAAAAAGTAGGTTGATAGCTCATTAAAAAGGGATTATCAAGTAGAAACAAAATGTGAGATTAAAAATTTTCAAAAAAATTATTTAATATTTCACGGTTAAAAGTGTTTTTTAATATTCTTTTTATTCATGAAAATACAGTATCAATTTATTGTTCTGCGTTTTATGTTGCCAGTTTGAGGAACAAGAATGACAGGAACTTGTTGACGCAAATCATCAATTAAAAGAGTTTCATCTACAGGTAGATGGTCATTTGATTTGATAAGCATATTATCTAATTCAATTTTTTGTAAAAATGCGGGACCGATCGGATCCGGACTCAGTGGTACCGACGGCCGTGACACTCCACTCCGCCTTAAAGTGACACGTTGCCGACAAGCTTGTACGAAGCGTCGCATGTACGTAACCACACGTAACATGCGGTCAAAATTAGAAAATCGTGTGAACCACTCCTCTACCCTGTCATCGACAAGCGCAGCACACGACACGACCCGTAACTCGGATACTTCACACACAGGCAACAGTAGACTACAGTTATCCCACTCCGACGGCTCGCTGTATGCGGTCGGAGGGCCGCGCCAATATAAATCCAGCTGTGCGAGCGCCATCGGCGTTACGCCACGAGAAGCGCTATCCGCGGGATTTTCTGCCGACACAATGTGTTGCCAGGGACAATTAGGTAATAATAGATGGATTTGATGTATCCGATTTGATACATATACTTTAAATGATTCGTGGGGGACTGTTAACCACGACAGCACGATGGTCGAATCTGACCAGGCCCGTAAACCGACGATGTCAAGTTGTGGTGCTAATATATTTTTAATACGGTTTAACCAACGTGCTAATAATAGCGCGGCGTTCAGCTCTAGACGTGGGACGGTCAATGATTTCGTCGGAGCTAATTTGGTCTTAGTACCAATTAAAAAGACGGACCGATCGGTCTCAGCGTTTAGCATGCGTATATATACAACGGCCGCATAACCGGTTTGCGATGCGTCGCAAAATCCTAGTAGATAGCACGGCGCGCCTTGGTGTGCGTTGATATGTCGCGGTACACGGATATTTTATAGGGACGGTAATTCCGAAACAAACGCAGTCCAATCGGCATGAATATCGGCCGGTAGTGGATCGTCCCACGCGATGTTATTTCGCCACGTCCGCTGCATTATGGATTGCCAGAAACACTACGGGACCAAAAACACCTAACGGGTCGAAAATGCGTGCGACAAGAGATAAGATTCCGCGTTTTGTAAAAACGGGTGACGGTTCGAGACTTAGGGCACAACAGAAATAATCACTGTCAGGGTGCCAAGCTAGGCCTAAAACTTTAGTGCCGTAACCGTCGTCATCCCCGAACGTCATAGGTGCGCCCACGCAATCGGCGGCTGGTACAGCCTGCAACACGGCCCGCGTGTTTGACGCCCACTTTTTAAGTTCTAGCCCCGACTTACCCAAAACTGAAATTAAATCCGACTGAAGTTTCAGTACGTCGGGTATCGTATCGGCCCCGTCACAAATATCGTCGACGTAAGTTTGATATTCGAGCGCGTTACGTACCCGGTCAAACCCGTCGCAGTCGGTAGACGCAATTACTTTAAGAACGCGTAATGCGAGATACGGGGCACAGTTAACGCCGTACGTGACGGTGTGTAGCTCATACTCACGCAATTCATCGTGAGGCGATGCGCGCCACAACACATGTTGGAACTTTCGATACTTGGGTAGAATTAAGATTTGTCGGTACATCTTACAGATGCCCGTGGTAAAGGTGTACTTATGTACGCGAAAACGTGTCAAGACGTCCACAATGTCCTGCTGCAATTTAGGACCAGACCACAAACATTCATTTAACGACTTTCCGCGGAAGCCCCGGGCTGACGCGTCAAACACAACTCGAATTTTATTAAGATCAACTTCCGGGCGATAGACAGCATGATGAGGGATTATATATCGCCCCGGAGATGTTGTCACCGACATATGTCCTAACGCGATATACTCGGACATAAACTTTACATACAATGATTTCAACAATGGATTCGCGGACAATTTGCGCTCAAGCGCTTCGAAACGCCGCACGGCTACCTCGCGAGACCCCACGTATGTGTCTGCCGGTCCACGAAATGGTAATGGGACCGCAAAGCGACCCGATGGCATGCGCGTCATTTCATCGCGAAATATTTGTTCACAACACCCTTCATTTGTGAACGTGACGGGCGCTATTTCGGGTTCCTCGACGTGCCAAAAGCGCTCCATTATCCCCTCAATAGACGCGGTCATACAGATAGGTAACGACTGATAAGAATAGCTAACCGGGTCAACGACCGGACCGATAAGTATCCAGCCAAACACCGAACTAAATGCTGTCGGTAATGTGTCGTCGATCGACACTTTCCGCCCGTCCATTATAGACCCGTATACGTCCCCTCCTAATAATAAGTCAATGGGCGAAGTTAAATAAAATGATGGATCCGCGAGTGCTAGGTTAGAATACCGGTCTTTCACACACGCGGCTAACGATTTTTGCGGTAAGTCGCTTGTTATGGTAGGCAACACCCAAGCCTGAACAGGCAGCACCGGATCGGACGCAAACCTAGGTTGCACTATACATTCTACACGCCCTTGAACTTCGGCGACAGTTGTTCCAGACAAACCGCTTATCGGTGCCGTCCAACGCGCCGGTTTCAATCCTAATCGCTTAACACACGCGGCAGTGATTATGCTAACTTGCGACGCGCTATCAACCAGCGCCCGCATTGTTTGCACCGCGCCGGACCTATCCCGTATATGCACGAGCGTGGTACCCAAAATAATGGCATTAGATGTATGGGGGGACGGGGGCCTCACCACAGACGCACACACAGACGAATCGACCCGTACCGGCGGTTCCTCCTCACCCTCTCGCTCGTCGGACGGTAAATGTAGAAGTGTGTGATGTTTACGCGAACATTCTTGGCAATTAGGTTTTACCTTGCATTTCGGGACCCAGTGACCAACGCTCAAACAATTAAAACAAACGCGATTCTCTCGCGCCCACCGCGTTCGGTTTCCGGCCGCCCATGACTTAAATCTCATACACGCGGTTAACGAATGTGCACCGGCACAACACGGACAATTTCCGTCTTCTTTCGCTGTCACAAATGAAACCGGACGGGACCCTTTTGATTTCCCGTAGTGATCCCCATTCTTACGGAACGTACTTGGTGGCTTTTCCACCTTAACATGCGCGGCCATGTTACGAATTGTTCCCGCGTTAGCGACGTTCTCCAATATAGACACGCGTGCGCGAACGAATTTTAATAAATCAACTATAGACGGATAATCTGTCGAGCTACCTGACTCGAATAATTTGCGTGTAGCAACAGGTAAACATCTAAAAACAATTGTAAATAAAATGAAGGACCCCAAATTCGGTACTTTTAGTGCTTCCAATAGCGAAATACTTTCGTTAACTGTACCTACAAAATTATTAAGATCCTGCAACGACTCCTGCGACATGGTCGGCGCGCTTAGCAATCGATCAAGTAACGACGTGGTGACTAGTCGTGGTCGATAAAATCGCTCGGACAGGAGGGACAATGCAAGAACATAATTGTCCCCGGATACCGGAACACCACGTATTGCGTCAGCTGCTTCACCCGTAAGACACCTGATTAAATAATACATCTTATCAATGTTGGAAAGCTCGAGTCGCGCGTCTACTTGTTCTTTAAATCTATCGCGGAAAGTGGGCCACAAACGGAAATCCCCGTCGAACTCGGGGAGCGGAATTGCCGGTAGTCGTGATAACGGATTTTGGTCACTTTCCTGAGGAGAATTGGACGATCCTAACTTAGCATGAAGGTACGACATGTCGATAGCCTCAACACCCTTAGGAACTAATTTCGCCGCCGCGACCTTGCAATCACTAATACATTTACGGATTTCAGCTGTCAAACCGATATCATACTCGGACAATCTATCTAACTCGGTTAAGCCGTCTAACACCGCATCATCTTCAAGCCTAAACTGCGTCCACAAAGAATCTAAATCGGCGGTTAAATGTGTAAATGTCGGACCTAGGTCGGGTTCATCTACAACTCGTAACGCTAGCTCATGCACGGCCTTAATCTGTGCTATTACATTCGAACGCCTGAGTTTAACGCGCTCTAAACGCCGAGCGCCGCGCACGCTGTCATTATCCGTCCCGCTAGCCATGATAAAAATAAAAGCAATAACCACACTATTTTCGGTAAGGATAATAAATATAAAATAACTAACCTTTTAACCAAAGCACTATGCGCCCACGTGAGCCACGCAAGACCACGGCAACCAACACCACCGAACCAACACAAAACGCTGCTGAACCTCCCTATAAGGTCAGAACCACGCTCTGCTACCAAATGTATTCGCCGATGCCGATCCTACGATTACGGCGGTTGTCGGCAACGACTTGCGAATTATGTTGAGGACGGGAGCGGGAGGGGTTACCCACACAAGTGTACAAAAGTATAAGATTGTAATTTTTAAGATATTACGATCGGTGACCGTTTGGTATAATATATATATATAAATTATTATAATATGCGGGCGCCCAAAACATTAACAAAATGTGAAATATAAATATAATTTAATCAAGAGTACAACGACCTCACTTGCCGTAACGTATAAAAAAAAATATATAATAATAAAGTTTGAAATATTTGAATACAAAGGTCGCAACAACAATTACAACTAAGATTGACGGTTGCCAATTATTTGGCCACTGACAACGAGTGGGCAAAATATAAAAAAATGTATGAAATAACCTGAAGGCGACAGCAATGATGGCCAAGGTGACAATGTGGAAGGACAGCCGCGGGTAATGTAGATCCTCTTGAATATGTCAAGGTTTAGTAGATGAGTCAACCCGATCACGGTGACATCAATCACACCTCGTGTTCACACGAGGGTTTTTTTTGCAACACGCAAAGACGGTGAACGAGCACGACGTTGTGCTCAGTTCGACCATTGGCAAAAGACAAAATAGAATCGTGGAAGCCTGGCTGGCCGTCGGCTGGCGAAAAATGTCACCGGATAGTGGAGAGGGTAGCTTTGTCGGACACTTTATCTCCTTGCCGGACATCTTATCTCTACCACATCTGTGCTAACCCGAGCATATAAAAATAGGTGACCAGAAAAACCGTTCCGCGATCGAACACCCCGTTTCGATTAAATACTAACATCAGCCAATACACTCGTTAATATTATATATTATTATTAAATATAATACACGTGATTAAATTTGCAACGTATCGTGTTAAAAAAATTAAATATTACATACAATCCCATGTATTTTATTAGGTAGATATTATATAAAACATTAGAAATATAATTTATTTAATTATTTAATGTTTATTACATAATCGGTGTAACAATAATTTGTGTACAGATGAGGAGAGTATGAGTTTTACACATATAATACACTTATAACAATCATGTTTGTAACGTTTAAGTCCACCAGAACATTGTCGACGTACAATTATTATGATAAAAAAAAAAAAAATATAAGTAATATCATTTATGTTTAAAATTATTTTACCATTATTGTAATGTATTCGATTCTTTTTTTTTTAATAATTTTAATTATATTTGATACCTACTCACATTTTTTTCATAGTACATACACAAACACACGCACAAATATATTTATACGATTTCCTACTTATATATTGTGGACGTATATTAAATTATATGTATATAGTTAAACCTATTAATATCGTTAAACGTGACGTGTTTTTAAATATTTTATTATTATGTATGTATAACAGACTTAACTATAACGTACAAAAAACGAAATATGTGTGATATATAATAAAGTCGTAGGAAATTTACCGACGAATAAACCTTCCGTTATATCAGTACACCGCTATCGACAGATCACTGGACTCTCGACGACGGCAATGAGTACACGCGTAAAATAAAATCGTACGTAAAACCAATACAATGAGGTTATTTATTATTAAGTCATAATAATTCAACGATCTATGACGGAAAAAATAAAATGTCGAAATTTTAAAATATAAAATCGCGTAATAAAAAAAATCGAAAAAAAGCGCAAAAAATGTGGGCGGCCGTGTCAATCAAAGCGCCGCAGGAAATACCGCCGGAGCGGGATTCGTTCTCGTAACACCTGCCTAATCCTACGTCCTATCCTAACGCCTAAACCTATCGACTACAGTCCGAGTTGAAGACCGACGTCGAATCTCGAGCACTTGAGCCGTTTCCGAGCCGCGACGAATCGGGCGTCTAGCACCGTTTTTTACCCACGAAATCCGTACGATTCGACTCTAAACGCGTTTTTTTATTTGTTCGCGACATCGTAATGTTTTCAATCACATTTAGCATAACATATATATTTTATTTTATCCAAAGAATTAATTCCAACGTCATATTAAAAAAAAAAAATTATATATAAATCATACAACGTATTACAATACGTGATATGCGTATTAGCACGCAAAAATCGTAATCGAGAGATCGGTCAACGCGATCGCGACCCCGAGAAAACGAACTAAAACGACGCGGTAAAAACATCGCGGGACGGCGGTGTGATAAGAGCGGGCTTCGAGATAACGGCGGAAGGGCGATAAGAATTGTAATTTTCCGATTGGCTCTCCGCTAAAGTACCGGCAGCGCTCAAGAGGACAAAAGAAGAACTCGTTCACGTTTTATTATATTAGATTATATTTTATAGTATTTAAATAACATATGTAATATACACCATGCAGTGTATATACATTGATATATTGAATATGTAACACTTGACACTTCACCGGAGAAAATACGAGTAAATATTTTTAAATCGTCTGCAAAAAACAGAATTTGGCATTTTTTAAGAACAAGTGATAGTCCGTTTATAAATAAATTGAATAGTATGGGCGATAAGTGACCACCTTGGGGAATACCAGATGGGACCAGGACCGTCTCTGAGTAGAAGCCATGCACTTGGGTGAACTGAGACCTGTTTGTGAGATAAGATTTAAACCAGGATAACAATGGATGACTAAACCCTAATTTACCCAATATAATAATCAATAATTCATGATCGACACGGTCGAAAGCTTTCGCAAAATCGGTATAAATTACATCAACTTGACAATTATGATTAAAAGCGTTGAGTATGAAATTTTGCAGCGATAAGTTACAAGTTAAGGTGGATCTCCCCGGTCTAAAACCATGCTGGCTATTGTCTAAAATGTTATTGATCAAGGATCATTTGAGCTAGAACCAATTTTTCTAACAATTTACCAATTTGTACTAGACCAGAGATGGGGCGATAATTTTTGACGTTAGATTTATTGCCTTTCTTGAAAACGGGTGAAGTGTTATATACAGAGGAGAAATAATCTGAGAATAAATTAGCAATAGCCGCACCATTATTAGCAATAGTATCACCTAAGAATACAGAATTGGGTATACCATGAGACTTAGTATTAAAGTTAACCCAGTTCCAAAAATATTTCGGGTTACTTATAATTTCACTTTCTGACCGGTGTATAAAATCATGAAAAACAATTTTAGACTGCGATTTATATTGAGAACGCAACAAGGAGAATTTTTCATAATTTGATTTACTTTTATTTTTGATATAAATTGAATGAGCTTTATTTTTCTTCCAAACAAGGGTTTTGAGTTCTTTGTTGAACCAGTAAGGGAAATTATGGGAAGTGCTTCTGGTTTTTTGAGGGACAAAAGAGTGTAAAGCTTCTAAAAGTGCGTGTTGGAGTACAAGCGCCGCTGCCTCAGTATTGAGGTGTCTAAAAGTATTCAACCAATTAAAAGAATTAAAATATAGGTTCGCATTAATATAATCACCTTTCACATAATTGTAGATTGTTCTGTCGTTGTTAAGAATAGGCTGAGAGATAGGTAAACGAACATTAATTTGAATTGGAGGGTGGCATGGGTCAATAAAGGACAAACGGGTCGTCGTAAAGATTTATGGAGCTCTCTAGGAGATTAGAAAACACCAAATCTAGAATATTTCCATGAGCATTAATGATAGAATTAAACTGGTATAGATTTAACACAGAACAACTCTCAATAAGAGAACTTCCTACTTGGGAAGAAAGGAAGTTGACACACTTAAGCCCGTGCTTATCACTTTCCCAGGATAGGGAGGGAATATTATAATCACCACAAATGATAAACTTACAATTCGGAAAAGAAGAGTCAATAGACTCTAAGACTGAGAGGTGATTTAAGTATAACTGTAAATCACTATTAGGTGGAAAGTATACGGCACAAAAAATAATCAAAAGATCACCAACTATAACATTGACAAAGACTTGTTCAACGTTTAAAGTATCAATATTAAGCAATTTGGAATTAAAAGTCTTCTTAATAGCGACGAGAACTCCTCCACCACGGTTATGAGGACTAGTTTTTTCGGTTCTGTCACGTCGAAATACGTTATGCTGGGTAAAACCTAACTCATTGTCAAAGAAAGTGTTATTTAACCATGTATCAGTAAATATTATAAAATCATGAGTAGATGAAGGTATTGAACATTTTAATAAATTTAATTTGGTCCTTAGACCACGGATATTTTGGTAGTAACCAGAGAGAAGAGAATTGATACAAACAGAAGGCTTATTAAAAAACACATTTGATTTATAATTATTGAACATTGATTTTAACTTACTAGTATAACTATTGGGCTTAGCCCTATCATTTAGTTTTTTTTAATATTTATAATTTTAGGAATTCCATTGAAATATCGAACTTTTATATCCTTTTCTCCTGCCTCGGATCTGTTCTTGAAATCTATGTATACTTCCTTTATGTGACGGCGTTCTGCCTGAGTGCGGTCTTTGACGAGGGAGTTATTTTGCACAGTGGTTGGAGATTCGCGTTTTACTTTGATAAGGGACGTTAAAATTTTATCAGCATCACAAGGATTCCGTAAAATCAATTTAATTGCCCGTTGATTTGATGAAGATGGATGACCCAATCTTGAAATGTTAGCTATTACATCCGAATTGATAGATAGTAGGGTAAAAAGCTCGTTAATTTTATTGTTGTCGTGTATTATACGCTCTTTAGCAACCATTTCAATAGATTCCTTAACACCATGTAAGATAACATTAAGAGAGCTTTTGGACATTAAGAACCTCATTCCTGACAACCAGGGAAAAGTCTGTAGTATTAAAATCCAAAACTGATTTTTGGGTTTCTAATGCTTTAACCCTGTCTTCGAGACGCTGTGTTTTATTTTGACACTCAGCTAGAGCCGAGTCTAATTTGTTTAAATGCGTTGATAAATCATCAATACGAGAATTAATTAATTTAAAGCTTTTGTCCTGATTAGAAGACAACGTGCTAATCATTTTAGCTAAGTCGCTTAATGTAAGAGTGTTATTCGATTTAACAGCATCTACGGTTATTTTTGGTGTAATAGGCATAGTTATAGAGTGTATAGGACAGATCCAATTACTATTTGGTTTTTTGTAGAGTGTGAGAGACTTAGGTGGTATATCCAGACAAGATGAATGGTAAAGGGTAAAACAAATCGAACAACCAATTGATGATGAATGACGTGGAACAGCTATGTTGCATACAGGACAATTGGTTGGTATTAATCAATTATAAATATTCCGAGTTCCGTATAAGACGTGGAATGAAACTTGAAACCGTTAAAACGATGTATAACAGGTAAAGTGTGCTATCAACGGTGGGCAATTAAAGCGTATTGCGATATGTAAGAGTATAATAAAAATAATATTTATAATAAAATCATGACCTTGACGAGTAGAACGTTGTATCGGCGATAACACCATGACGGAACAGCGGAAACGACGCGTATTATATACTTATATGGCACAACTCACAAAGCAAAGATGATAATATGAAATAAATATAAACGGATTTTAAACAGCGTAATATTATCGAGAAAGAACTAATGACTGCGATAATAAGTACGGAGAGAACAAACATACGTCTTGTCTCAACCGTGGTCAAAACTGTACTGTACTATCGATTCATTTAGGGTTAAATCACGACAAAATCATGATGGAAAAATCGTTGTAAAATTTAATTCAAAATCAATTAAAGATTCAATTATAACAAATATGAAATCCCGTTACAAAGACAAAAACCCGCTAATGGCAAAAGATATACATATAAATTTCGGTAACTCTAAGGTCATTAACGACCAACTTACTCAAAACAATAAAAAACTGTTATGGCAGTCAAATTAAATTCCGGAGTAAGTGCCCCGATCGGATCTCCGGGGGGCGCAACTACAGGCCGCGTTATGATCAACGAACCCCAGTATATTGGATCCTGGAATATCAGAGGATTACTTCAGCAAGGAAAATTATGTCAGATTGAAAGAGAAATGGAAAGGTGTAACATCAAAATTCTAGGCTTATCCGAAACACACCAGAGAGATAAAGGACATTTTAAATCATCCGGCGAAAACCAGATCATGTGCTCAGGAAATGGTACCAACTCTAGGAATGGTGTGGCTGTGATTGTGGACAAAAGATGGTCCCATTCAATAATAGAATATATAGCAGTCAACGATAGAATAATCGTGGTAAAACTCCAAACACCAATTTGGAAAGATAATCATATCTCCAGGAACAGCAAATTGCGACTACTTAAGGCACTTACCTTCTCAGTGATGCTCTACGGATCCGAAACATGGACACTTAAAGTAGAAGATGTAAAACGCATAAACGCCTTTGAGATGTGGGCCTACAGGAGGATGTTGAGAATTTCTTGGATGGAGAGGAGAACCAACTCCTCAATTTTGGCCGTGCTAATGTGGAAACAAGACTGGCAGTGGTGTGCAAACAGAGAATTCTAAGGTTTTTTGGCCACATCATAAGAAGGGATGGATCGAGTCTGGAGAAGCTGATAATCGAAGGAAAAATAGAAGGGAAAAGAAGCCGTGGAAGAACACCCATGCGTTGGATAGACCAGATCAAAACCATCACTGGCTATCCCCTGGAAGAGGCCATTCGATCGGCAGAAAACCGTGAACTTTGGAAAGAGATTGTTGCCAAAGTCAATTGATGGGTCACCAAACTTCCGCTTTTGGAAGATGGACTTAAGAAAAAAAAAATAGTATGATTAATTTCCAAAATTTCGATTTTAAATTTTTAAATGTAAATAGTAATTTAGAATATAATACACAGAATATAAATAGCTTAAATGAAATTGTCAAAAATAAAAATGACTGCTTTGTTCTTAGCATGAATATTCGAAGTATTCACAAACACTTTAATGAACTTATTATTTTTTTAAGTACTACTGATATTAAATTTGATATAATATGCTTGTTTGAAACATGGTTGGAAAAGGATACTTTTGATTTTCATATTGATGGTTTTTCAAGTTATAATTATTATAGTAAATTGAATAAATCAGATGATATAATAGTATTCGTTAAAAACTCAATAAAAATTTGTTCAAGATATAATATTATTATTATCTATCGCGTTATTCCGAGACTAAGTTCGACGACCTTTGTATAGATTAAGCTCGGCAAGTTCAACAGTCGTCCCCTCCTCTCTTGCCTATAAGACAACCGTGGACATCCACCTACGCTCAGTTCGTACTGTTCTTCCGCGACCGTCGTACGAGACGTCGCCTTTGTCGCGTGTGCGGCGTTTTTTCATTGTGGGCCATTTTGTGCCATTTTTTGTGTCATTCGCGGTATCGTTGACGTAGTTTTATTAAAAACCATTTGCGGACCGTTTCTTTAATTATACCTCTTTTTTATATCCTGTCGTGCGGGATATCGCCACTGTTGTGCGTTGTGCGTGGGCGCATTTAGTCGTATTTTGGCCGTGTGAGCCGTTGATGCATGATACCGCGTATTAATACTTATTTATTAATTGCAAGATCGCTGCATCGTCTAAGGTATTATTATTGTGTCGTTGTGCGGGACGTCGTCATTAATTTTCGTCTCGTCCCTTGCTCCATTACGAGTACGTGAAGTACGTAATAAAAATATCTCGCAAATTAGTGTGTCAATGACCTGGCGCCTGTCACCTAAAATAGAGTGATATCGGATCCAGTAATTAAACGCAGCAAGTCTGGTGGTCACACTGCGAGGGTATCAGCCGTCGGCGGAGATTAGCAGATTATTGGTATCGTTAATTTTGTTTATATACTATCCGTGATAACAGTGATATCGATCACGTTCATTATTATTATTTATTATTGATTGTCAATTCTATTATTTTTCTATTCATTTTATTTGGGCGCCCGTATTTTTATTATAATATTGTGTCTGTGTATTTTATATGACGAGTGTTTCAATATATTTTTATAGCACGACGGTGCACATAAATTAATAGTTTATTTGTTATAATATTGGTCACCCACTCCATGTACGATAGCTTATTATATAATCTGGGTTTTTATTAGCTTGCCATCCTAGGCTAACCGCCTTACGTAGGAGCCTGGTGGTACATTTCTGGTAGCAGAGCGTGGTTGCTTTTACGGTATTTTATTTGTTTTTTGTATATCAACGTTCGTACATCGGTGTGACGTGTTCCAGCTATTATTTTGCGTGGTATATTGATATATTATATAGATATATTTAGGTACGCGTTTCTATTAGTTTATACTTATACGTCACAAAATACGCAATTTTATATTATTTTACGTATATTTAATTAATTAGTTTTATTGTGTTATTAATTTATTTTGCGCCATGGACGTACAAGAGATAGCACGTATTAACCGCGTATTGAAAAGAGCGACTATGAGACGCGATGAATGTATTAGGCGTATTAACGCAATGCACGAGCTCGCGGTGCGATGTGAAACTGAGTTAAGTTTGATCACTCAGCTATCATTTCTTGTCGACGAAGTCGACGTTATATGGTCAGAATTTACCGCTGAGAGTAATACAGTGATTGATTGCTTAATAGATTTAGGTAGAGAATCAGAGTATTCCATTGGTCAGGTCGCGGATCTTCGTAACTTGATTTCTATTTCCCGTGCAACAGTCAATCGTCACACTCAAAGTGACCAAATTAACGTGTCTGTCCGTAGAGAATCCCTAATATCTGTTCCGGAGCCGGTATCGGTGCATAATTTAAATATAAACGACGACAGGGAAAGTCAGGTAGGTTCGGTTAAGAGCGGGGCGGCGCGTAGCTCTACAGCATTTGGTGTAAATGTCCCGGGAGGTAGCGTCCGCAGCGGACATACAATTACGCGTACTACATCTCATGTAAAACCGGCCCGGTTGCCGGAGATACCACTACCCACATTTAATGGTGATATTTTTAAGTGGCTTATGTTCCGAGATCGTTTCATGTCCATGGTTGATCAACATTCTACCATCGCGGACATCGACAAATTTTATTATTTAACGGGTTGCTTGCGAGATAGGGCGTTAGAGGCAATCGCTGGCATACCGGTAAGTGGCGACAATTATTCACTCGCTTGGGCCACGTTAACAGCGCGCTTTGACAAGCCGCGCTTAGTTGCGTCTTCATTGTTAGACAAATTATTAACAGCACCGAAATCGTCGAACGAAAATCTAACAGAATTGAATAAATTTTTATTGGTTTTTGATGAGGGGGTCTCCGTACTAGATTCAATGAACCTCCCGAATCTTGGTGATTTTATTTTATTTTCGGTCGCGTCGCGTTGCTTGCCGTCGTATACGGTTAAGCTTTTTGAAGCGCAATTGTCAAATAGCTTTCCAACAGTTAGGGAACTTTTGACGTTCGTAAAATCACGTGTTAACGTTCTAGAATGCATACCGAATGATGCGGTCCATAAAATAGTAAAGCAGCCATTGCAAAAGTCATCTCACACTTCGAAAGGTTATACATCTGCCCCTAGTAACTATAAACGGCAACAACCAACTTCGTTAGTGTCTAGTACCGTATCGTCGAAATCAAAAGGGCCGTGCCCTATTTGTAAAGGGTCTCATGCAATTTCGTCATGCCAAAAATTTACCGGGTGGTCCGCCGGCACTCGCGAAACGTGGGTCCGTGAAAACAGGCGATGTTTTCGTTGCTTGCGCGCTGGTCATTGGGCCCCAGAGTGCAAGTCACCGGTACAATGTGATAAGTGCTCGTATAAACATCATCCGTTATTACACTCGCGCGATAGAAATAACGGTTCAACATCTGACAATCAGGTACCGTGCGATGAACCGCCGTCTCAATCGTCCCTTCTTGGTAGTGACTGTCAGCAATCGTCATCGGTTATTTTAGGGACCGTTTTAGTCCACATTCGTGACTGTGGTGGTGTGTTGCACACTGTACGCGCTCTAGTCGACTCCGCTTCGCAAATAAGCGCGATCACCGCAGATTGCTCCGCTCAATTGGGCTTGAAAGTTACCCGTTGGACCGCCCCTGTATCTGGGTTATCAGGTGCGTCGGTACCCAACGTTAAGGGATTGGTAACTTGTGATATTCAACCTCGATTTTCGAACGAACCATTTATAAATTTTACCGCATGGGTGTTCCCCACAATTACCGTTAATATGCCTAGCCAGTCAATATCCAATCAGGTAGCAGATAAGTATAAAAATTTAGCCCTAGCAGATCCCTCGTTCACAATACCAAGTAAGGTTGATTTACTACTCGGCGCAGACATATTTGCGCGTATTCTGAACGGTAAACGTGTGTCAGTGGGTGACTCATATCCTGTAGCATTCGGTTCAATATTTGGTTGGATAATAATCGGGCCCGTCCCCTCTTCAAATAGTTATGTTTCCACTTCACATCACATCTCTTTGGTTTCTTCAATCGAATCCTTAATGGATAAGTTCTGGCAGGTTGAGGAACCAGAAACAGCTCCAGAGACTTTTACTTGTGACGGAAAATGTGAAGAGATGTTCCGTGATAAATGTTCACGTGACGACTCCGGGCGTTTTGTCGTACCCTTGTTGTTCCGCCAAACGGTCGCGGACAATACCTTTTCTGGCTCGCGCGCTGTCGCGGTCAAACGTTTCGAGTCCCTTGAGCGAAAGCTCACATCAGACAGCCGACTTCGCGAGGCGTATTGTAAATTTATGGCTGAATACTTGTCTTTAGGACACATGTCCCCAGCTTCGTCTACAGGTTCATATTTTATCCCTCACCATGCTGTGTTCAAATCTTCCGACCCACAAGATAAAATCCGTGTCGTATTTGACGCGTCCGCCCAATCGTTTTCTAGTACATCATTAAACCAATGTTTATTCGCGGGTCCAAAATTACAACAGGACGTTATTGATGTACTAATGCGGTTTCGTCTACCGCGTTACGCATTCACCGCGGACATTAATAAAATGTACCGACAGATTTTATTAGTTCCCGAACATCGTTGTTATCAACACATCCTATGGCGTGCGTCCCCGCAAGATGAACTTAAAGCATACGAACTAAATACTGTAACGTATGGGGTAAATTGTGCCCCGTTTTTAGCTATACGAGTGCTTCGAAAAATTGCCGAGTCCGATTGTGCGGACGTTCCCGCTGTCCGTGACGCTTTAATGTTCAATACTTATGTAGATGATATCTGCGTTGGGGGAGACACAATAGACGAAGTAATCGCACTCCAAACCGATTTAATTAACGTACTACAAAGGGCAGGAATGAGCTTAAAAAAGTGGTCAAGCAATACCGTCGCGGTGTTAGATAGGGTACTCCCTGAAGATAGGGCCGGCGGGATGTTGTCTTTTGACGATGACACTCGGAGCGGTTCCAAGGTACTAGGGCTTCAGTGGTCACAACGCGATGACACATTTTTATATATTGTTCAACCTGAACGTTTAGTTTCAACTAAGCGGGGTATGCTGTCGCTAATTGCCCGCATATTCGACCCGCTTGGTCTATTAGCGCCCGTGATATTTTTTGCAAAACAATTAATGCAACGAGTATGGCAACTTGGTATTTCATGGGATGATCCGTTGCCCCCTGAAATAGTCGACGTGTGGAATAGGTTCGTTACAGATCTCCCCGTGTTACAACAAGTAACTATTCCCCGTTTCATTGGTACTCAGCTTGGCGTACAAGGTGTTCTATGTGGTTTCTGTGACGCGTCCGAGAAGGGCTATTCTGCGGTCGTTTATTTAAGGTTATCTAACCAATCCGGACCACCATTAGTGTCATTGTTAGGTGCTAAAACCAAAACAGCTCCCCTCAAGGCGTCGACAATTCCACGGTTGGAACTATGTGCGGCGGTCTTACTCGCTCGGTGGATGGTTCGAATTAAGACCGCGTTAAACAACAAAGTTAAAATAGTTAACTTATATGCATGGTCAGACTCGACTACTGTACTTAGTTGGCTGAAGGTACCACATGAAAAATTTAAGGTTTTTGTTTCAAACCGTATACACAAAGTGATAACGTTACTACCCGACTGTCACTGGGATTATATATCGTCGCTTAATAACCCGGCAGATTGCGCGTCGCGAGGCATTTTCCCTACGGACTTAGTCCATCATAAATTATATTGGTATGGGCCCGAAATTCTATATCGTGATGTGCTCGATGGGCCGGCGTTAAGTCAGGACATCAATCTCAACAATTTACCGGAATTAAAAACCGTGTCGCCAGCGACGTTAGTGACTAAGACAAGTGATCCCCCCGAACCGGAATGGTACTCACGTTTTTCCTCATATCCTCGTATGATACGTGTTGTAGCTTATGTGTACCGTTTTATTCAAATTTGTAAGCGTCGTCAGATAATCTTAGCTCCATTTTTAACTCGCGTCGAATTGGACCACGCCGCCGTGGTCATCGCTAAATGCTCACAACGCGTTACGTTAGGTAAACTACTTCACGACCTGTTACACAACCGTCCGATTAGCGTTGGACCTGTAGCTCGTCTCCGCCCGTTCATAGATCAACGCGGTCTCATTTGTGTTGGCGGCCGCCTGTCAAATGCAGATGTGCCGGAGACACAAAAACACCCAATCTTACTAGGCAAGACGTCGCATTTATCCATTTTATTGATTCGTCATTGGCACGAAGTTACCGGTCACGGTGGACCGAGAATATTAACATCTCTTATTAACCAGTCCTACTGGATTCTATCACTTAATACGCTTATTAGGTCTGTCCTTTGTAAATGTGTCACTTGCGTCCGCCTAGCGTCAGTTAATCCGCAACCCATCATGTCCGACTTACCTACGTCTCGGGTGTCCGAATGTCATCCGTTTTCGCGTGTCGGAATTGACTTCGCCGGTCCTATTGTAATGACTGAACACCGTTTACGCAAGGCCCGTCAGTTCAAGGTATATATTGCCGTATTTGTATGCTTCACGGTAAAGGCTGTACACCTTGAATATGTGTCTGATTTGTCGACGGATGCGTTCTTAGCATCGTTACAACGATTCGTCGCACGTCGCGGACTCCCTACGGACATTTACACCGATTGTGGTACAAACTTTGTCGGGGCATCAAATCAACTACGTACGCTTGTCAATAATTCCGGTTTTAAGGACCATCTCATTTCCCATTTCCACTGCACTTGGCATTTTAATCCCCCCGGTGCACCCCATTTCGGAGGGTTATGGGAAGCGGCTGTGCGTTCGGCAAAACGTTTAATGACACGCATTATGGGAGAACATACTTTCTCCGTTGAGGAATTGAGCACAATGTTGTGCCGCATAGAGGCTATTTTAAACTCTCGCCCTTTGGTTCAACTTTCGTCCGACCCGACGGAATACGATTGTCTTACCCCAGGGCATTTTTTAATAGGCCGCCCGCTACTCTCGATCCCTGAAGTGAATATAGTTGATACGGCGCTCCCTTTAGCTCAACGCTGGAAATTGATAAATCAATGCGCACAGCCTTTCTGGCACCGCTGGCGCAATGAATATTTAAATACTCTCCAAATGCGGAATCGTTGGACGACCGATGTGCCCAACATTTCTATCAACGATATGGTTATTGTTAAAGAACCTAACGTTCCCCCGTTACGATGGCGTATGGCGCGAGTCCAAGAGGTGTTTCCCGGGGCGGACGGAGTAGTGCGTGTAGTTCGTTTGCGTACCGCAACGGGAACTATCAAGCGCCCAGTCGTTAAAATTGTAAAATTACCAAGCGCTTAAAATTTATAACCACCTTATATAATATTATATCATTATAGACTGCAATACAACATGTCTTATTTACTACCTAGCTGTCTATTACTATCGTATCACCACGTGTAAATTTGCTCGAACCATGAAATTACTGCGGGCTCCACTGGGATGGCAACTTGTGTAAGGGGCGTACGGAGTTTTATATTGATATAAACTACTAATTATTTATTATTACCATTTTTGTGTATAAAAAAAAAAAAAATGTATATAACTTATTTATTCATGAATTTATCACAAATCATGACAATTGTATTTGTGTATTATTATTGCCTTTTGTAATTTTTTGACTATTATTATTTTTTAAACTATGCGCCCTTTGCCAGAGTTACATGGGTGACCATTTAAATATATTTTTAAAATTTTTATTTCACATTATGATTTATTATGTTATTTTACTAAATTTATTTTTATTTATTTTTTCCTTATTTGTATTGAATAGATTTGTCATATTTGGCAACATATTGTTTATGTATTTATTTATTTATTTATTTATTTTTTGGATTATGTACTTTTCAATTATGTATAAATAGGATTGTCATCTCTTCAATCAACTTATCATACAGCCACCTTGATCAATCGATACATGCTTCACCATCTCTATACACTACAGTTTGGAAGCCGCCCTTACGTCTTCCAAGGGGGGAGGATGTTCAAGATATAATATTATTATTATCTATCGCGTTATTCCGAGACTAAGTTCGACGACCTTTGTATAGATTAAGCTCGGCAAGTTCAACAGTCGTCCCCTCCTCTCTTGCCTATAAGACAACCGTGGACATCCACCTACGCTCAGTTCGTACTGTTCTTCCGCGACCGTCGTACGAGACGTCGCCTTTGTCGCGTGTGCGGCGTTTTTTCATTGTGGGCCATTTTGTGCCATTTTTTGTGTCATTCGCGGTATCGTTGACGTAGTTTTATTAAAAACCATTTGCGGACCGTTTCTTTAATTATACCTCTTTTTTATATCCTGTCGTGCGGGATATCGCCACTGTTGTGCGTTGTGCGTGGGCGCATTTAGTCGTATTTTGGCCGTGTGAGCCGTTGATGCATGATACCGCGTATTAATACTTATTTATTAATTGCAAGATCGCTGCATCGTCTAAGGTATTATTATTGTGTCGTTGTGCGGGACGTCGTCATTAATTTTCGTCTCGTCCCTTGCTCCATTACGAGTACGTGAAGTACGTAATAAAAATATCTCGCAAATTAGTGTGTCAATGACCTGGCGCCTGTCACCTAAAATAGAGTGATATCGGATCCAGTAATTAAACGCAGCAAGTCTGGTGGTCACACTGCGAGGGTATCAGCCGTCGGCGGAGATTAGCAGATTATTGGTATCGTTAATTTTGTTTATATACTATCCGTGATAACAGTGATATCGATCACGTTCATTATTATTATTTATTATTGATTGTCAATTCTATTATTTTTCTATTCATTTTATTTGGGCGCCCGTATTTTTATTATAATATTGTGTCTGTGTATTTTATATGACGAGTGTTTCAATATATTTTTATAGCACGACGGTGCACATAAATTAATAGTTTATTTGTTATAATATTGGTCACCCACTCCATGTACGATAGCTTATTATATAATCTGGGTTTTTATTAGCTTGCCATCCTAGGCTAACCGCCTTACGTAGGAGCCTGGTGGTACAAAATTAATTCGATAAATTTTAGTGTGATTAATTTCTATAGCTCTCTGAATTTTAACATTATATTGAATGAGTCTGCTCTTAATTTAATTTGTATTTATCGGTCTCCAAGTTTACTTCAAGAAAGTTTTTTAGATAGTTTAGAAATTTTTTTGTACTTGATAATAATATTTCGTGTATATTATGTGGTGATATAAATATTGATTTAAATAAAATAAATGCAGTTTCAGTTAGATACCTAAATATTCTTAGTTTTTATGGATTTAAATCTTGCATAAATAAAGACACTAGAGTAAATATTACGAGTGGTTCTTCAACTTGTATTGATCATATTTTTTTAAAGAATGTTAATGATTTTGATAATATAATTGGGTATGTATGTCAAAATAATATAACTGACCATTATAGTACAATTCTATCTTTAAATAAAATCGGTTTAGTTATACAAAATAATAATATTTCTAGTGTAAAAAAAAATCGACTATATACTTTTTGATAAACTAAAGTTTTTTCTGAGCAGCGAAAATTGGGATAACGTGTTAAACTCGACGAATGTAGATACTGCAGTCGAACTTTTCTTTTCTAAGATAGAAAATTATATAAAAATATGTAAATCAACAAAATGTATATGTTTATCTAAATCTAAAATTAAAATTAAAAAATGGATTACACCCGGTATAGTAATCTCAATAAGACGTAGAGACAAGCTTTTTCATAAATTAAAAAAACAACCATTCAATTTTAAACTTAAAATTAAATATAAAACATATCAAAACCTATTAACTAAAGTTATTAAATGTGCTAGAGATATGTACTTCACAAAAATATTATTATGTCAAAAGGCGATTCCAAACAACTTTGGAATTTAATAAATGAAGCTATGTATAATAAAGCGAACAATAATAAAAATGTAAACATTTCTTTGGTAACTGATTCCAAAAATAAAATAATAACTGATGATGCTGATATTGCTAATGAATTTAATACATTTTTTGCTACAGTTGGTGCATAAATATAAAATATTATTATAATTATAAAATTAAAACCCATATCCCTGCTATTAATTATAAATCCAAAATTAAAGTTAACACAAATTCAATTTTTCTTAGCAATATTACTAAGGATGAAATTAAAAAACATATTCTCAACTGCAAAGATAGCAGAATCCTTTTATTGTTGTAACTTGGCAAACTATATATTGAAACAAATAGTAGGCTATATTTTAGATCCATTAGAGTATATTTTTAATTTATCTCTTTCTTTAGGAATTTTCCCAAATTTATTTAAATATATTCTAATTATACCACTTTTTAAACTAGGTGATAAAAAAAATTGATCAAATTATCGTCCAATTTCCTTAACATATACGTTACCAAAAGTTTTGGAGAAATGTCTTAAAATACGTTTATATAATTTACTTGAGAAATCTAATGTTTTTTCTAAAAACCAATTTGGTTTTAGGCAAAATAAAGGTAAATCAATTGCTTTACAAACACTCGTCAGTTGTATACATAATAATTTAGATGAGGGTAATTTAACACTTGGCATATTTCTTGATGTCACAAAAGCATTTGATTCCGTTGACCATAAAATATTATTAAATAAGTTAGATAAATATGATATTAGAGGGATCATTGTCTCATGCAAGTCTCATGCAAAAGAAATACTAACAAATCTATATTTTTATAAATTTAAAAGTGTCAGTTTTAACCATAATTATTCTACTCGTCAAAATAGATAAAATGTTTTTAAATTAAAAATATATAATACAGAATTTGGGAAAAAAGATCCCTTTAATAAAGGTATATATTTATGTATGAAGTACGATATACCTATTAAACAATTTTTATTTTATAATGATTATGAACATTATAAAAAGTATATTAAGCATAAAATTAAAACTTGTTTATAAAACCTACACTTGTGCTGAGTTTAAATATTGTTCCTGTCTTATAATTTATTGTTTAATTATTACTTTATTTGTATAAACTTAAGTTATAAATTTTGATAAGAATTAGTAGTTGTCTTAAAATTGTAAACACACCTTAAAATTAGAACTGTTGTCTCCTCCACAAGCCTAGGCTTTGGAGACAATCATTTAAATTTTTTTTACTTGTATAATGTATTTTAATTTTTTTCTTAACCCTACACTGCACGATGTTCCACATTTGGAACAATTTATAAACCGTTAATATTGGCTCTTGTTTTGTTGATATTATTTCAATGTGTAGTTTTAATGAATCTGTATAGATGTGTTGTAATGTTGTATATATAACGGAATATACGAGGCGGGAGTCAACAAATACCGATTCGACAAAAATTAATTATTAAATTGTCAACGGCGATGACGGAAACGGAGCGATCGGGCAGTCGTGGTGTGTTACGGCTGACAACTGTTTTATTAATTTTTCTAATATCTTTAAATTATTTCGTTGTGTTATTATATGTTTATTTTATTTCAATTAATATAACTTTGTTTTTTTTCTCATATCAAGGTACGCACCCAAGCGTTTGTGGCGAGGAAACACTTTAGTAGAAAATAGCAAGACACTATAATACCTTATTTCTCTTCCAGTACTCGTTATCGTGGTCAGTTGAGAAATAGTACGATTTTGTCCAGGTTAAAGAGATCTCACTCTCAAACATCCAGTACTCGTTATCGTGGTCAGTTGTTTGAGAGTGAAGCAACCTTAGAGTTGTAACGTATAAACCCTGCGAGGTCTTATTAAATTGTCCTTTGCGTAGTACTCGTTATCGTGGTCACCAAAGGATTGTTGAGTAAGCGCTCACCGCAGGTGTCGATACTACTTGTTTGACGGTATGGGAATCGGATACCGAGATACCTATTTTATACGTAAACCATCGCGTGACGTATACGACAGTTCCCAACAATAAATTTTGGCAGAAACAGGAATCATACCTTTTTCGCGGCTGTAGCCCATTTGCGCCCAAGAGCAGCCCGTTTGCGCCCCGAGGGTTATGGACATTTGCGCCCAAAATAAAAAACTTAACACCCCGATTTATAGTCTAAATGCGCCCATTTTGCATGCAACGTTGCCGTTGTCTTTTTAAAATTTAAAAACCCTACGTAAAATCAAAATTAATAAAAAGTAATAATTTTAAAAATAATGTTAAATACTACACAGTATGCATGTTATAGGTACCTATATAAATATTATTTATATTGCATTAAATTATAAATTTCAAATAGAAATATTTTTACGTAAAATCAAAATAATTCGCTTTTGGCGAAAAAGGGCTATGCGGAAATCAGGGAACCGGGTTTTTAGCTGAAACAGGACATGCCCATTTACACGGTGCTTATTACTTGTCATTACTCATTAGGGTTTGTTACTCGTGTCTTGCACTAATTCCACACTTAATAAAAAAGTAGGTACCTAGTGCTTAGTAACCACGAGTGCGAGTGAAAAGAAACCCGTTGTTCGATCCTTTTGTCCAAAATTGATTACCGCCGGTCTTGGACAGGGGTATGATAAGTGACCGCGCTCGGTCACCCGTGAAGTTGGCATCACTGACGTGTACGTCGCCCTGGTTCGGGCACGACGCATACGCCGCCGCCAACGGTCTTTTGTCTTGTTTTTACGTTCGTTCCGTTCCGTTCGCCGTTGCGTATAATTCACTTGCTCTCGTGTCACCGGCCATCTTGTTGCAGAAAGTGTGCTCACACCACAAGATTGGTCTTTTGCTATTGCTATCAGCATATTATAAATCCGTTCCGATCAACTATATTACGCTCAGATCGCGCTCCCGATCGAATGCGTAATAATTACGTCGCACTGTGTTCCGTTCCGTTCGCCGTTGCGTATAAATCACGTGCTCTCGTGTCAACGGCCATCTTGTTGCAGAAAGTGTGCTCACACCACAAGATTGGTCTTTTGCTATTGCTATCAGCATATTATAAATCTGATCCGATTTACTGTATGATCCATACATCGAATTCGTCATAATTACGTGTGTGTCGAAACGATAATAGGTATACATCGCGTGTGCGTATTAACGGTGTTCTCCGTCACCCACGTGTTCCAGCCAGATTCAGATCCGACACATAGCAGCTCCGCCTTGAATCAAGATCGATTGCAGCTCAGTACAGTCCAGGCAGTTCCGCCCATCATCCGAGTGTTCCCTCAGAGCGGTGTTCCCCGCCCCCTTATTTCACTACACGCTCGTAGTCGCGTACAGTTAATATTTATATGTAAAATATATACACTCGTGTTACTTATACCATTGGTTATATTCATTTTTACAAACAAGTGTTACCTATTACTCCCAAAGCTCCGGAGGACCGTGTGTCCGACGACAACCTTGTTAAAAGGCTCGTTGGTACAAACATTTGGTAGCAGAGCGTGGTTTGATTGTTCCATCAGACTTTGGTACTCAGGATCCGGGTGAGTGATGCATTATTGTTTGTAGTTGTGGCGTTTGGTTATAAGATGTATTGTCATTTATCCCTATTATCTTATTTATATGTCATATCTAGTGTCAGTGGCGTTGAACTGTCATTAGGTCTGCGTTAGCAGTGACATATACTAGTTTTTATATTATTATATATTACCATTGTGCTCCCAATGTTAATATATTCAGTATAAGTGCTATTTGTCAATATATTTATTTAATTCAATGACTGCTCAGTCATTATAGTGTTATTGACATAGTAAATTAGTAAAATTAATATTTTATTTTGGCTGATTGTTAAATTATATTCACAATAGCTGCTCGAGTGAGTGATATAGTATCAGTTTTTAATTATTAAAATTTAATTATTACAATTTAAATTAATTATACACATTTATGTGGTGTTAACAGTGCTCCCTGTATTAAATTGACATGCACCTATTTTAATATTTATATATTAGGTATAGGTATTGCTCGCTAGCTGCTGGTCTAGTTATTACATATTACATTGATGATATTTTAAGCAAATTGCTCATTTGTTTATTACTTATTTTATTATTATTTTTTATTTTATTACATGCTGGTTAATAATTTATTTTTAATATTAATATAATTAATGTGTATGTTATGAGCCTATACTAGTGTATGGTAATTTACTATATTATATATTATCTGGGTTTAATTATTTAATTTGATCAAAGTTATTATAATTATTTTGTTGTTATTTTGTATGAATGGTCACCCGGTTACACTTTAACATTATTTAGAATTACAGAAGGTGCTCTCCTCTCGTTGTTGATTATTCTTTATTGTTGATTTTGTCCTAGTGCATACTGTTAAGTGGTGTCGTTAACTTTAACAAGTGAGTTAGTACTGCTCTGTACTATTTTCGTTAACCTATTATATTGTTATCTACCAAGTTTTGGGCAATATGGCTGGTGCTGAACGTGACGTTAGAGCTAAGGAGCGAGTGATCCTACGTAGGGATCAATTGATAGCTCGGATTCGCCAAATCCATGCGTTGGCTACTAGCTCTGCCTCGGATCAGTCCAAACAAGCTCAGCTAGCTATAGCTATTGTTGATCTTGACGCTCTATGGAGTAATTTTGAAGTAGAAAACAATAATTTATTAGAAATACTTTCCAATTTAGATCAATTGGGGGAGTATTCATTAGATATTGAAACTAATACTCGGTGACTGGTGATTGAAGCTAAGGCCTTGTGTAATGTCCAGTCTACTCCGGTCGTTGGCGTGATAAGTGATAACTGATTCACTGATATATTTAATTTTCGTAACAGTTTATTTTAGTACTTTACCGATATTTTAATATTTATTCTAATTTCAAATATTAAAATTCATTGTGGAATCTATAGCTATAATACAAATTAATAATCAAATATTTTTAGTGTTAATACTTACGAACAATTACCTATGTAGTTATGCACCTATATTTAATAACAGAACAATATTGTTAATTGTAAACTTTTTAATTAGTGGACTGTAGGTTAATTAATAGAATTTAGTTTACGGTAGTACATTGATTTATTTGTGTGGCGATGGACAGTCGAACGCGTACTGACAGTGGTACGATTAGATATAATAATATAATATAAGATAATATGCTTTTAGCAAGCGATAATAGGCGACAAAATCCGATTGACAATATATACATATCTATAACAAAAATGTACGCTTCAACAAATATTTAATTATATACAAAAGAAAACAAAGAAATAGGTTTTTTGTAATGCGTAAAGGACATAACATTACATTTATTTTTGATAAATCTTGATTTTTTTTTTTAAAATTCTGCGCATTCGCAACAAAATAATTTTTTTTTAAATGGCACCCCCCATTTTTGAGTTCAGATTTGAATTATGTGCATTTTTTCAATCAACTTTGACCTTTAAAGTTTTGCTCTATCTTCAAAGTTGGCCACTGAATTGATTAAGCTGAATGGTAATACCTTAAACTAGTAGTTTCTACCTCTGTGTAAGAAAGCAGTGATCTCACGACAGTCCTCTCTCAATGGGCACTGCCAGTACCCAGCCGTTAAGTCAATGGAACTGAGGTACTTCATGCCTTGGAAATTCATAAGTGTTTCTTCCATATTTGTCGGGCATTCCCGATCAGGTATTATTACTGTATTGATTTTACGTGCATCCAAGCATAACCTGATGTCGCCGTTTTTCTTTTCTGTACAAACTATGGGTGATAACCATGGTGAAGTAGATCTTTCGATTATTCCCAACTTCAGCATGCGTTGTATTTCCGCATCAACCTTAGGGATTCGAGCTACTGGTATTCGGTATTGCCGTTGGTGTATAGGGTCTCCTGGTTTGACCCGTATCTGGCATTGAAACTTTTCAATTTTCCCCGGCTGGTCCGAAAATATCTCTTCGTATTTGTTGAGTAATGATACGAATATTTGTTTCTCCTTATTGGTGAGGGCTATTTGATTGTCTTCAGGATTCTCATTCACTTCGACGTTGAGTAGGTGCTCCTGAAAGTTGATTAATCGAGGTTTTTAGTTTGCGAACGGTACTTGTGTAATACTTTGTCGATTTTGAATTGGATCGTCTGTTCGCTGAACTTGATTTGGGCATCATATTTCTTTAAGATGTCGGCACCAATTATTCCTTTTTCTTTTAGGTTTGAATGAAACTTGAATGAAATTTGTTTGTATGTATTCATTCCCGATTTTACATTCACAGAAAATTTGTTTATACTCTATTCCAAATGAGACCAGGCTAAGGCGGCCAAGTTGTGCGCATGGGCGTGGCTTCACTACGAGCACGGACCTCGAACTGTGCCGCCGCGGAGCGACGTAATTAGTCTATCGTAAACCAGTGACCTGAACACATAACTTAAATTGCATTGTATACTCTGAAACAGATGGTGTGCGGAGCGGTACGGCGCAATGTATTTTTCCTTACCGTCACTCGCGCAGTCGCGCGCCACATAATCACATAC
The DNA here is from genome assembly GCF_020882245.1 of Rhopalosiphum padi. Lineage (NCBI taxonomy): Eukaryota > Metazoa > Arthropoda > Insecta > Hemiptera > Aphididae > Rhopalosiphum > Rhopalosiphum padi. Next base: position 77,660,012 of record NC_083599.1, read on the forward strand.
GTACGTCAGTACACGCTATCAGTACAAAATCGATTTTCTTTTGCTTAATTTATAATTTTTATTACCTAATGTTGTAGGTACGTATAAACAAATTTCTATAATTTAATTATTTACACTTTATTATAATAAAAAACAAATTTCTATATTTTTTAATTATTTAATTTTGATTATAATAAAAAAAGATTAAAAACATAAAGCATGATAAAAAAAATAAAAATCATACAAAAATTTAAACATGATAGAAAAATATAAATTAGTTACTCCGAAGAATCTGATGAGGTTGTTTCTCCTGTTAACGTCATAATACAAGGTTCCAAAGAATCTATCATATCATCCATGATATCGTCCGCTTTCCATATTCGGCACTCTTCTTCAATGACGTGTTTTATGAAATTTTTCCAATTTTGAGGAGTAACCCTTTCAATAGCTGTATTTAGTAGTTGGCGAACATCGTTGATTTTGAAAGTGGTGTTGTTCTGCTTCACGTATCCTTTTACCATCGCCCATGCCAATTCAATTGGATTGAATTTACAATGGTACGGTGGTAATCGGAGTACGGTGTGTCCTTTGTCCTTGGCCAAGTTTTAGATTACATACGATTTGAATTGAGGTCGCATTTGTCTTGATATCGCCAGAAGTTCGGGCTTCAATAACGACGACAACGGTCGTTCGCAATCGACATTCTTGGAAATGAGCCACTCCAATATAACTGCTTTTTTCCAACTGGCATTTGGATATTTTTCCATTTTTACCGAATGGTACGGCGCATTGTCCATGACGATAATGGAATTTGGGTCGAGTACAGGGAGAATGTTTTCGAACCCCTCTTTGAAGTTATCTCCATTCATCTCGTCATGATAATCGCCGGTATTTTTTTTTGAAATGAAACACAGCAGGCCACCTGGAAGAAAACCATTCTCCGACCCAATATGTAGTATAATGAGCCGCTTACCTTTACCGGACGGGTTTTGTGGACCGGTCGTGAGGCCTTTGTTAAATACATCGTGTTTGGAGAGAACCGTATTGTTCTTCCAAACACGATCGACACAATCGCCGGCGTTCAACCAAGTCTCGTCCAGATAGTATATAGTTCGACCTTCTTCTCTGTATTTTCGAATGTCGTATAAATACTTACGACGCCAAACGATAAGGTCTTCCCTCTCGGTCAGAACACTGCATCTTTTTCTTTTTGTAAAAACAAAATCCAAGTTTTTGATGACACGATACAAAGATGTTCTTTTAAAATTTAGAAGCGACGGATCCGCGTTGACATCAAATAAAATTCGGTCTATGGTTGGTAGTTCACGCTTTAACCAAACAGAATGGATTGTCCGACGTAATCCTGTGCGGTCCAGATCATCAATTTTGTCAAACAGTGAAGCCTTTGCTCTTCTCCTGTTGGGAGAAGATACTGTTTTTGTGGTTTTGTACTGACTGATAGTATTCTTTACGTTGTCTCGTCCCAAACCAGTTAACTCTCTAATACGCTTAATAATATCCAAATATTTTATGCTTGGTGTATTAGAAATGATATCCTTGTAAATATTAACAATAATTATTTTTTGACGACTGGGCACAAACTGTAAAAAACATATAAATAATAATAAATAGGTAATAACATTTTAAATATCAAATAATTAAATATTTGAATATTATATTAATTGTTATGTGTTTTTATTTGGGTAAAAACTGTTAATATTATTACTTACTTTTCCAGTTTTATTTTTCGTTTTTGGAGAAATAGTAGTTACTTCTTCAGGCTGCAGAGGCATACAACCTTCGACTTCAGGGATATCACCCGTAATTATTTCTGTATTATCTTCCATTATATAATACGTAAAACACAAATTATAATCACAAAAAAATCGGTTTAAACGGACTGTCGCGTAATTCACCGGTAAGCATGTAAGCGTCGACGCGTTATGTTGCAGCACGGTATACACATACCGTCGGCGTCGAACGTACGCCGCCGCCGCCGCCGCCGGTAGAGCTACAGTCAAACAGGTGGTTGATGTAGTGGGGAGTAAAATAGGTGGAGCCTGACCGCCGCCCGACGAAATCTGGTCGCCGCCGTAGCCTGGTCTCATTTGGAATAGAGTATAGATACTTTGCAGATTTTTTTTCCTACTGCATTGCTTATTTGTATCCCCGTCACCGGAAGTTGTGGTATTTTTTGGTTCTTCTGTGTGACGATATCCACTACTTCTTTGGTAAGTACACTGATCGTTGCTTCTGTATCAATGAGTAACATGACATCCTCTCCTTCTATGGTACACTGAATATATGGGCTGACCGACTGGTTCGTGGTGTTTAATGAGTTGATAGCGTGTTGCTCAATATTACTTGTTCGTGCTTGCTCTTCATTATTTGTTACTACCTGATTGATTTTTTCGATCTGCTGTTGACCACTCGGTTGGGTGTCTCCGCGTTTGTCATTGTTGCGTTGTGTTTGGTTATTCCAGCGGTTGTTGCGTGGTGGCATATCACTCCATCCATTGCTCCGTGTATTATTCCAGTTGTTATTAGTCTGACCACTCTGGTTACTATTGATGTTGGAATCGTTTTGATTTGTTTTCTGCTGACTTGTTTTGTTTTCCGTGGGTTGATCGCCTTGTCCTTCTTCGCCTAATATTTTCATGGCTGTAATAATTGTGCACTCCGGCAACGACACCAATATTGCCCTCAGGTATCCTGGATAGTGTCGAGCTATATGCTTCACTATTTCCTGTTCGGACAATCGCGGTACCTCTAAGTGCCTAATTTTAGTCGCCCATGTAGCAAAATGTTCACGGTAATTGGTGTTGGCTGGTACGTGTTTTATACTTAAGCATTGACACCATACCTGTATTTGGATCTCCCTGGACCAGAATTCGTCTATGAACGCTTTTTTGAAGTCGTCATAACTGGTTAGTTGGAATCGGATAGTGGAAAACCAACTCGATGCAGCAGCTTTCAAACAATCACCCACAATTATTATTTTCTCGCCGATATATGACTGTTTTATCGCGAAATGTTCTTCAAGTCGATAAAGAAAATCCTTCGGGTGAACGTCGCGGTTGTTTCCGTAGAATATCGGACGCGATATTTCCGTGTTGTGCATTTGTTCAGGTTTGTTATTATGTTCATTGTGCACTGGTTGTCGATTGTTACGATCGTATTTGATTTTTACGTCGTTGAGTTGTTCTTCGATCAATTCAATTTTCCTCGTAATTTTCTTCTATTTCTCCAATTTTCCGATTATTCTCGTCTTCCAGATTGTTACATTTTTCTTCTAGTCGGTTGATTTTTTGTAACAACTGTTCTACTAGATATCGGCTATTTTTTCTACTTCAGTTTTAAATGCATTGAAAGCTTCTTCAGATATATTTTTCTTGGTAGCCATTTTTTTTTTAAAGATGTAGTATTTTTTCTTAGTCTCATAGGTCGAAGTAGAATTTGCTTCCTAATCGAGCACTGTAGTTGGGCGCCAATGTAATGAAATGCCGTTGTCAAGTTTCTACTCAATATATTTAATATTACATCAGTATTTTCATTAAGTTTTACAATACGTTCCTTTTTGAATCTATATTATACTCAAAAGAGTTTACAATAAAAATAAGCTATTGGGGTTTACATATAAGGGTGGGAATAGGTGACATAGAACTCACGGTTGTTTTCCGGTAGTCTTCAATCTGGATCGTTCCTGTAACGCGGCGGCTCAACTCGTTTGGCGGCAGCTCGACGTTGAATGTGTTCCTCTTCTTCGGTTGGCAGTGGCGGACTTACTGGTCTCTTCTCACGGCAGCACGAATGGTTAACGGGAAAACGATAGAATCGCAGGGTAGCCTGTAGCACACTTCCGTGACTAACGGTGTTTATAACCGTCCGGTGGATGCAGGCTGGGGTTAATAGCTGTTGATTGTTTGGTAATCGTATCTGTGTATAACGAGGTTTTAAGACCGTCCAGTATACGATATACCGCACTCAGCGGGACGAAGGTGGTTTTTACATTGGCCACTGGCTAGTATATCTGTTATTGCATAGCGTAGCTTCGCATGAACCATAGTTGTGTCTTTTATAATTCCTAATCAATGCATATTTCATAAGATGCATTGGGACATGGTAATATATAGTTCAGAATCCAAAGATTCTGAATATATAAATAATTTGGTGCTGAAGTGAAAAGTTCTTAGGAAAACTTATTTTCTTTTGGTGGGCGGCGGACCGTCAGAGAGTACTTGGCTCTTCCGCGCTATCTATGTTGTGTTGCGGCCGGAGTTGGTTGCGTTTGATGGTGGTTGCCGGTTCTGTTGTACGCATGAGCGCGTGGCGTGTACGTAATATTATAGTAGGGTGACGGGCCACAGGAGGACGCTACCTTCGTGGGAACTCCGTTTTATCCCGTTACAAGCTGGACAATCACATGTCTCATTCTCAATGTCTACTGAATAAAACATGTTTTCAACTGTAGATGATGACACATAATATAAATGTTCATTTTGTTTTTGAACAATCAACCCTTTGGACAGTTGGCAAAATTTTTGGAAGTGGAATTCTGGTTTACTTACCCGCACATTCGCATATTTTAATAATCTCCGCCTATGGTAATCTTCCAAAGTATTTCCAACAAAATCAACCAACGCTGCTGCATTAAAAGCCTTACACCTTTCAAGAACTATGTCTTTAAACACACGTATTGATGATTCAACAATGTTGTTGGTGTTGTGTCCTCTAGTTCGAAGTGTAGACCTACACGCAATACACCATTCTTTTTTACGATTTAAAAGCAATGCACAATGGTTCTTAAATCTTGGATATTTTTCTGAAGTTTGATCTGTTTTCATTAATATATCTACCATTTCTACTAAGTTTTCTTCGTTATCTGCATAAGCAACACTGCGAAAAGTTTCATCAAATGTTTTCGATCTTAATTAGCAATTTCATGTTTAGAGTCCCATAACCAACGCTACATAGCCTGAAGGACGTTAAAAATGCACAGAAGTAAATTTGAGTGAGGAAAAACCGATTTTAATGCATTTCTCTCGGCAGAGCTATCATCAGTCATCATAACAAGGGGTTCTCCTCTCCCTCCGAATGCAGCAGGTCCTAATACCGACTTTAACTGTGCAAAACCAAGTGTTTAATTTTCTTGCGTTTGTAACTGATGTATAATACAACCAAGAGGAATACCACCAGATTTTATAGAGCCAAAAACAAATGTCACGCACGAACCACTTTGGTCGCAAGATCCACTACTATCAATAAATATTATTTCACTTTTTTCTTGATTAACTCTTTTCATAATTGGCGTTACTACAGTCACGATAAAAGGATTCTCACTCACCATAACATTTATACCATTGTCATCAAATAACTTTTTTTTGGACCTTAGAACATCTGCCATGGATTCTACAGCACGTGTACCAAAATGTTCATTCCTAAAGTAACAAAAACGAAATAACATTTTAGAAAATAACACATTGTATATATATATATATATATATAGTATTTATATATATATATAATATACACGTATATTATATATGGTGACAATATTGTATGGTTCGTAATTCAATGTATTATTATGTAAATATAATTAATATAAGTACAAAAGTATGCTTTTAAATGAATATTTAATAGTGTGCCCTAAATCAGTTAGGGAACGTAGTGAAGACGCCTCCTACGGAGTCTAACCGGATTCGGGCACTAGTGCCCCAGCTCTGTTAGGGTTCGGAAATACGCCACCGGGACTGTGCAAATTCTGTGGGAAACTCCATTGGCACAGTAGGTGTCCACACCGACCGTCCAGGCCGGGAAACGGCGGGGGAGTCGACTGGGACTAGTCCCCCCCATCGACTCAACACCATCCACTCACACATCAACACGCATAATCGGTAATACACCCGGAAAAATATTACGCAATACACACGCGCATAATACGGCAGTTCGTCGCAATTAACAGTCGATTACGAAAATTTTTTCCGTCACAACGCCTATCGACACTCGTTCACAGACCCCCAACCTACACCACCCTACCACCGAACACACTCACCTCACCGGTGACACGTGTGTTCAACAACAACCGGCTAATGGGGCAGCTGCAGGTGTAGGGACAAAGGCAATAGAGACACGGGTGTCATGCCCCCGTCACCTACATAGGTGACGGGGGCATGACCACACACACCGCGCATACTCCTGCAATAGGTCAGTCTGCGCACGTAGAACCACAGGCGAGCACAGAGGCAGTCGAGAGGGATAGTGTGGTCATGGCGGTCAACGCCGATGATCACACAGTCCCTATCGCGGTTCAGAACCAATTGCCCCGCTCGGCCAATGGCAATACAGCAAATAACGGTATACGAACACGCCCGGAAAAATTCCGACCCACGCGGTCGAACTCGAATTTCCAGATAATTTGTATTGCGACGCGTGTACAATTCACATGGGTAGGCAAATTCGCACGTCGACATGCTGGAAAGGGTAAACTCAACCAACCACTACTAGTCCCGATTTATCACAATTAGAATTCGGTAACGACACCGAAACTCGCGCGAAACTCACCAAAATATTAAATAAATATTCGGTAGTATTCAGTGAAAAAGTAGGACGTACCAAACTAATTGAACGCGAAATTTTGCTAAAAGACCCATCACCTATTGCGCTAAAACCATACCATCCACAGCAAAAACAAATCGATATCGATGATATGGTCCGCGATATGGAAATCCAGGGGCTCGTTGAACCTCAACGTGGGCCGCTCCGGTAGTATTGACAAAGAAAAAGGACGGAACTTCCCACCTATGTGTCGACTACAGGCGGCTTAACGACGTAACCGAATCCGAAGCGTAACCGATGCCAGATCTAAATAAAATGATTAGGCAAATGAGGGGCGCGAAAATTTTTAGTGTATTTGATCTGCGAAGTGGTTACTGGCAAGTACTCTTGCACGAAAAAGCACGAAAATACACGGCATTCCGGACACGTAGAGGTCTTTTTCTATTCCTAGTCCTCCCTTTGCCTAGAAACATAGAGTATTTAATAAAAGAAACGTACAATTGGTTTAGCCATTCCACACTGAGGCAGGCACAGTATAAAAATTTATATAATGCTATAAATAATGGACATAATCCATTGAAAATTGTAAAGGCGTGTGATACAAGGTGGTTGTCTATCGAAACAGCGGTTTCACGGATTCTTCAACAGTGGATTGAGTTGAAGACAATTTTTCAAATAGCTAGGCAAAAAGAAAAGTGCTATAATGCTGAAATTTTATTTAACATGTATAGTGATAATAACAACCTTGCATATCTAGTTTTACTTGAGATTCAAATTGTTAATAAATCTTTCTAGTCTAACAATGTAGATTATAGTAAACTTTTGAACGATCTATCAAATTTGGTATGTTCAATAGCCAAAAGATTTGTGAACCCCTACTGCAGAGAAAATCCATTGACCTGTAGCGTGGATACCTATACAAGTCCAAACATCCAATGGCCTCTTGAATTTATAAGTATACTTAAAAAAAGCAACTCATCAGAAGACGAAAAAAAACAATTGAAGGAAAGATTAGTACAGTTCCTACAAATATTATTGAAGCAGTTACAACAGTGGTTGCCCAAAAATGTTGCCATACTACAAAAAGTTTCAATGATGGCGGTAAGAAACACATTACAATTAGTTAAAGATCCTCTAACATCCTTATTAGAACTTTTGAAAATTGATATTAATAAAATTGATAAAATTAACCACCAATGGCAGAACTTAACTAACACTAAATGGATCGAACAAACAATTACAACACAATTTTGGAAAGAAGTGTCTGAGTACACAGACGCTAGTGGTTTAAATCCATATTTTGATGTTTCGTCTGTAGCATTACAAATTTTAATCCTTCCTTGGTCGAACGCAGATGTTGAACGCCTTTTCAGCCAAATGAATATAGTTAAAACAAAATTGAGGAATAGGATAGGTCCAAAACTTCTTAACTCAATTTTAATTATTCGAGCTGGACTTAAACGTGAAGGGATGTGTTGCTCAAAGTATGAGTTACCAACAGACGTTTTAAATTCAATTACTAAATCATATATTACTCCTAGTCAAAATCAAGGTAATGAAGGTGTAGAAGATATAGGAGAACTTATAGATATAGATGTGGACTGTGCAATTGTATTTTAACATTGATTATTAACTATCATAACATTTGTTATTTTTTATTTAATAACTATTATGTTTGAAAACTATTATTATTATTTTATAAACTATTAGTATTACAACAAACCAAAGGTTAAAGTTATTTGTTATTTTTTATTTAATAACTATTATGTTTGAAAACTATGTGTTCGATCCTTTTGTCCAAAACTTATTACCGCCGGTCTTGGACAGGGGTATGATAAGTGACCGCGCTCGGTCACCCGCGAAGTTGGCACCACTGACGTGTACGTCGCCCTGGTTCGGGCACGACGCATACGCCGCCGCCAACGATCTTTTGTCTTGTTTTTACGTGCGTTCCATTCCGTTCGCCGTTATAATTCACGTGCTCTCGTGTCAACGGCCATCTTGTTGCTAAAAAGTGTGCTCACACTACAAGATTGTTCCTTTTGCTATTGCTATCAGCATATTATAAATCCGTTCCGATTAACCATATTACGCTTACATCGCGCTCCCGATCAAATACGTAATAATTACGTGTGTGTCGATACAATATATAGGTATACGTCGCGTGTGCGTAATAACGGTGTTCTCCGTCACCCACGTGTTCCAGCCAGATTCAGATCCGAAACATAGCAGCTCCGCCTTCAATCAAGATCGACTGCAGCTCAGTACAGTCCAGGCAGTTCCGCCCATCATCCGAGTGTTCCCTCAGAGCGGTGTTCCCCGCCCCCTTATCTCGCTACACGCTCGTAGTCGCGTACGATTATTTATATGTAAAATATATACACTCGTGTTACATATAACGTTGGTTATATTCATTTTTACAAACAAGTGTTACCTATTACTCCCAAGGCTCCGGAGGACCGTGTGTCCGACGACAACCTTGTTAAAAGGCTCGTTGGTACAAACACTATGTATTATTACTACAAACCAAAGGTTGTAGTTATTTTTTATTTTATATTGTTTGTTATTTTATGTTGATTAATTATTATATTTGAAAATAATATAATATAATATTATTATTACCAGTTGGGTATTACTATTATTTATTTCAGATTTTCACATACATTTCAGATTTAAATTACCTTAAATCTAGTTACTGTTAACCATTCAACAATCATTATGATGAGTAGGTAATTATTAAATTACCTAAATTACCTACTTAATTTTACCTATTGCTAATTGCAACTATATACCAAAAATATAGGAAACAATAATAATATTAAAATATCTGATTTAAAAAAACCTCAGTTCGGTCGCAACGTTCAACATGAACACACGCACGTCGTAATCGTCCGCGCTCCGTTATCATATCGCTATTATATAATTGCCACAATAACATTACGTCATTACCATGTCGCATACACCTAAAACAACGAAGCGAAACCTATCAAACAGTTCGCCCAGTCAAATCGACAAAAACACAAAAGTATTTGTCACCCCGAACCGCTACACCATACTTAACACCGATGAAGACAATGTACTCACCACACCCTCAGCTAGCACCACGAAAGATCCGGATAGACCACCTCAAAAAGTTCACAACGCTATGCCCGAGGCCCCTCCTATCCACATCAAAAACATATCCAACTTCTCAGCATTCAACACCATCTTAAAAAATATCACCGGGCCCAATGGTTACACCTGTAAGTCCACTCCGTCATACCTCATTGTACAACCCACCGATAAACGATCTTACAATGCAATAATAGATCATTTACACGAAACAAGCGCTAGCTTTCATTCGTTTTCCCCCCCAAGCCTTCGCACATACAGAGTCGTCATCAAAAATTTACATAGTTCCACCTTACACACCGATATTACTTCTGCTCTTACTGAACTGGTACATTCAGTCAAGAGTATTTACAATGCCAAAAACAGGAACAACTGCCCACTTCCAGTTTTCTTTGTGGATATCCATCAGCAAGATAATAATAATGATATCCACGATATTACATATCTTCTCAACACAATAGTGAAAATCGAAAAACCAATCAAAAAAAGACGTGGCCCATCGCAATGCCACAATTGCCAGGACTATGGACAAACAAAGAACTATTGCAGTCATAAAGCTCGATGTGTCAAATGTGGTGAAAACCACCTGACAATCGAGTGCACCAAGGACCGAAATAGTCCAGCCAAATGCGCACTATGCGCCAAAGACCACACCGCAAACTTCAAAGGATGCCCAGCATTCCAGTCAATATATAAAAAATCTGCTCAAAAGTTTCAACCAGTCAAAGATCCTGACCATCACTCTCAACAGTCTCAACCCAGAGCCAAAACCAAATCATATGCAGAAGCCACCAATAACCAAAATAAAATCACGGAGCAAATATCAAATACCTTTTCAAAACTCATATCTAATTTAAGCTCTTTAATTAATCCATTAATTTCCCTCCTTACCTCAGTCTTAAACACACTAATAGCTAAAGACATTATCTCCCAATAATACTATCGCACACTGTTTCATAATACCTTCATAATCTTATCTTTTCTTAGACCGTATCCTCATTAATTTTATCTCAAATAAATAGAAACTATTTTTCGACCAACCATGTCTATCACTATTCACTACTAACGACTATATTATATTGTTAATTTAGAATTTATATTTAATTATTACTATTATTTCTTTTAACCGTATCATTATTATAATTAATATATTGTAATAGCACTTGGTGTGCTGAAACATTTTTCGAGAATAAAAAAAAAAAAAAAAACCTTATCTATAGCTAAGTCTTAATGCCTTATTGTATATAGCTATTAAGAAAAAAAAATATTAAATAGCTTATTCTAGCATTTTTATCACTACAGTTTACTTATATTTGTGATTTTATTTTGGCAACACTGGTCGGCTCTTCTTACACCGAACGCTATAGTTGATTATGGTATACATACAATATTTTGTAGGTTTTTATTATAAATAAAATTAATTTGGTTTTATCTACTGTGAAAGTAAGGAAATAGGAATGCGATTATTACGACTTAATTTTCCGTTGAACTGGCATTACCTGAAAAACTGTGTGAGTACAATTTATTATAGCTGTTTATTTTACTAATTAGTAATAATTTATTTAATTTCTTATTATACTTACAAAAATATTTTAACTTTAAAAATTACATGATATATTTTACAGTATGCATGTTAGTTTAACTTATTCGGTTCATCTAAGCCGAGGGTGACTCTTTTGTTTCAAATAAAATCTTAGGTTAAAATTGTTTATTATACTGATTAAATATACTAGGTATCTATTGATAAGTGTAAATATTATAAATAATTAAGCTGTAGGATATTGTTTTCAATTAAATATTTGTAAATTGTGCCTTTCAAAAAACTTTTGTTTCGTTTTACCTAAGTTTATATTTTTAAGTTTGTTCTAAATAAAAATAATATTAAGCTAATGATTTATTATTTCAATTATCTATATGTATACTTCTTAAATTTCGGTTTATCTCTTTAGATATCTGAAAATTATATTTGGCACTAGCATAATAATATAATTTTTTGAGGGGGCCTAGGGCCTTATTAAGTCTAAATCCTGCTCTGCCTGCTAGTATAATAAAAGTTATAGTTAAACTAAAATAATTTAGGTTAATAATGTATCAAACCAAAGTTATGCAGATTTATACTTATTTTTGTACATAAATAAAATAAAACAAGTATTAATTCAAATTGTTGACAAAATTAAATTCTTTATTAGGTAACATTATTACAACTTTAAATTAAGTATAAAAATTATTAATTATTAGCATTACAAAAACAGATTATTTATTAATTTTATACAACATAAGAATAGTAAGTTAGGTTAGGTACCTACATATTGTTACTTATATTATAGAAATAAGGTATAGGTATATATTTTTTTATACTTCATGAAGTAGAGCTATAGCAATGGATGAGCACCAGCCCATAATGCAATTATTGTTAGACAAAAATTAAATGAAATGTTTCCGAACCGCTGGATTGGTATTTATGGTGTCGTTCCTTGGCCGGCACGGTCTCCAGATTTAACGCCATTGGATTTTTTTTTATGGGGACATTTGAAGACTGGTTTACGCAGATCCATCTGTTAATCTTCCAGACTTAAAAAATAAAATACAGGCAGCGTGTGAAATTTTAAGGGAAGAGCAAATCAAGGCGGCAACTACGACTGAATTTTTGAGACGACTTGAATCATGTTTAGAACATTATGGTGGAAATTTTGAACAATTTATAAGATAAATTTATTTAGTTCATTTTATTTTGTATTATAATATTAATATGTATTACTATTATTAATAATTTTTTGTTATAGGTTTTGTATGGGCCGGGAACGGACAATAATAGGCCGTGCGCCCGGTTACCAAAATACTTCGCGCTTAATACTTATTATACTAACACACCGACCGACCTTTGTAAAATTGTGTAAATTGTATATAGCTCAACTAGAATTGGTTGGGTTCGCCGCGCAAATACTAGTGAGCTATGTAGTGTAGTGGTGTGTAAGTGTGTATATATGTTTGTGTGTATACTTAAATCTAAGACGAATAGGTAACTCTATAATAAATAAGGTAACTCAAATGCAAATATGGTATAAAATATGATATAATAATATAAAAAATAAGATACGGCCCTATTTTTTTCATATTTTTATCAAATAATAATTTATTGTCATTAAATGTTGTTATGGTTTCATTAAAATTTGTTATTTTGCTCCTTAAAATAGAAACTTGGTCTTCAACTATGTGTATCATATCTTTTTGATCATTCTCTAATTTGTTAATCGAACTATCATACCTTCTTACATCATCAGCGTCGGCAATGCCGAACATCCACTGTAATGCCTAACAGCGCATTCTCTTGGACGTTGTATACGTTTCGCTTTGGGTGACACGTCCTCTTAATAAAATGTTGGTTATGACTTTATGAGCGATACCGTGTTCGAATGTCCGTTAACGTGTTTACGGTATTATTGGTCTTTGGATGGCGCGATGTATAACACGTGAGGGGGGAGAGGACGCTTTAACGGTCGAGCCGTTGGCCAAATTCTGCAGGCTACGTTCAATATCCGTGCAATACAGTTTTCGTAGCATTTTTTTTTTGTTTTTGTTTGTTTTACTTGCACATTTATACTCATTATTATTTTAATAAAAAAGTATTTGTATATCAATAATACTTTAATTTACTTATTTAATTCTTATAATTTCTCTAGTTCTTATTACCCATTCGTTCACTTTTTTTTCATAACTGTGACTTTGGAGACCGGTGAGTACAATTTTATTTTCCTTCCATATGTTACGAGCCATGGCTCTAATGTAGAAATTCTTATATAAAATACTGTAATAATTGGTGACACATATACCGTTTGACAAATTAATAATACAAACATGTGAAGGCCAGAACGTTATCTACAGAACAATGTGTACTATTTAATTTAGACATTAAAGGATGATCACACGTCGCTCAAATTCGTAGAAAAGTCGAAACTCATAAGACGGATATCAAAATCAGGGACGTGAATATTAAAATTAATACGAGGCCCTTGTGTAAACGGAGTATCCGCCACCATAACCACCACTCTATTGTGAGCCGTCTGTATATAAGGGTGATCAAGACGAGAGCTCGGCAGACGGTTAAGCCGTTAAGGATATCCAAGACGCTCAGTGCTCAGAGACAGGTCGTAACACCACTCATTGTCTTTTATATCAGTATTTGGAGTCAGGTCGTAACACCGCTCATCATCACTTTTACATTTATTTACATTGTAATTTTGTATCAAGTTTAAAACATATAATAAAGATATTTGTACACTTTTACATCAGTATTTTCATTCCTACGCTGATGTATGAATCGACGTCAGTCGGGGCGTAACACATAACTGTGCGTAGGCCGTGCACACGTGTTGGCACACAATGTTACGGTTAACGAAAACTGTTCGAACTTGCCGTTTCTAGCTGCTATTATTACGCTGTGCGGCAACCGGTCCGTGAGACAGCGCATCGCGCAGTCATTGACCTCGGCAAAGTCGTCGCCGTCAACTTTTTTCAGTCAGTTCTACGCACACCTTGAGCGGACCGTGCGTCTCCTCGTGTCCGGCCGTTCTTTTTTGTCACCCTGTGTTTCGCGACTATTTCGAGGCGTGATATCCGTATTGCATCGTTTGTTCGTACGGTCACATTGCTCGCAATAATTAATTACCGACGTATCGTATTCCGCACCGCGATCGGCGAATTAATTGTGTCGTATTTATTTGTGTAACGCCGCCTTCAGTATCGCGATTACGTAAAGTTGCGCCTTACGTAATCCGACCACTCGCCGTTATCGAGTACCGCCGCCACCGTTCGCTATCAACACCGCCGTATCAGCTGCTGCAACCACCGACGCCGCCGATATCTATTGTCTGTCCGGACCGAGGCGCCTGTGCCGTCCCGCCGTACCGGTATCGTTTATTATTATTATTATTATTATTATTGATTATTATTTATTATTGTTTTGGTTTGTGCTTGGTTGAAGAGACGTCTTCACCAGTCAAGCTTTATATTCTATATTTTCCGTGTTACAATACACCTTGCTATTATATTATTACATAAAGTATTATTATTATTCATATTGAGTCACCTCATCCGTCTAAACCCGTCACATTTTATTATTATAGTTGTCCGGCCAAATGCTCGACAATAGCCGGTAACGAACATTTTGGTAGTAAAGCGTGGTTGGTGTCACGTTTGGGCTGGGTTCATAATATTGTTATTTTAAAGTATTATAAAAAGTAACTAAAGGTGCTCTCTTACCATTACAATTTCAATTTAAACAATTTTTCGAACATGGTAACAATTTCCAAACATGTTATGATAAGCTTGTGAATTTCCAAACTGACAAAACGTCTTTCTCAAATTTTGGAAACAAAAGATATCTCAATATGAAGGGAAAATAGTTTTTCCATACTTTTTGTACATTGATGATTTCGAGATAAATAACCCACTAGGATCTCATGCCACATATCAATATATTGCAGCCATTTACTATAGTTTTTCTCTTATTGAAAATAATAGTAAACTATCAAATATATTTCTAGCTGCATTAATTAAATCAGCTGATTTTAAAGAATTCGGAAATGATCCATGTTTATTGCAAATAATTAATGAAATTAATTATCTTGCTAATGAAGGAATAATTATTGCAACTGAATATGGTAACTTTAAAGTTTATTTTATTCTTGGATTAATTTTGGGGGACAACTTGGGGCTCAATAGTATACTTGAATTCAGCAAGTCATTTTCTTCCAATTATTACTGCCGGTTTTGTAAGACTCATAAAACTATTGCAAATAAACTTTGTGAAGAGGATGGCTCATCTATGCGTAATGCTAATAACTACTTACAAGATGTAGCCAAAATGAACTTCAGTGAGACTGGAATTTATAAAAACTCAATTTTAAACTCTATTGAACATTTTCATGTTGTAGAAAGAGGGGAAACACAAGGAACTTAAAACTTATGCACGTACCACATCATCACGTAAAAATATTACATTGACATTAGCAAAAAAATGTCAATATAAATTTGCTTATATTTTATTACAACCTATTAATACTCTACACACTGTCTTGAAACAAAAACATTGTATAAGCAGCTTCAGTGGCGTGGCGTGGGTATTAAAAGAATGTAATCAGTGTACTGTGTAAACAAGAAAAAACGGCTACAGTCTACAACGCGTCGGATTACGAGCTGGTCGCTACTTGTTTCTCGCGTAAGCAATATCAAATGTGCTTACAAACGTTAGTTAAATACGTGACCCCTTCTATGACTCTATGACGTTATAGGCTATTCGTAAACAACAGTTCCGCGTAAGCAATTTCAGAATGTGTTACACTACAAATCGTATTATGATATGCCGTTAACATAATGGATTAAAAATAGACCGTCAATCGATAATTTTCCCTAAATATAGTACACGACACAAACAAAACAATAACAATAACCACTATTTACTACCAATAACTTTAAATATTTTATAAATAAAAATAAAATTTTAAAATTTAATCATTTATTATGTACCTACCTATAATATAATAATATAATTGATGGTGCGAGTGGAAACTTAAAATAAATAAAGATCGGACATAGTGATGCCAAAAAAAATCAGAATCAGACATACGTATTATTAATTTATTGTCACATAACACACGCCGTACTCAACAGTCGACGGGCGGTGATGACTAACTACTGACTTATTTTAAATATTTTCAATAATACAAAATAATAATCTGTCGTCGCAGTGGTCGGCTTGGATCGGCGGGCCGATGCATGCCGACAACGGCTACGACGCAAACAAAAATATTACACAAATAGGTTTATCGGTCGGTCGGTCGGTCCGCACGACACACGACAAGCCATACATATAAGATATAACATATAATATATAGATAGACATAATAATAATAATAGTAATAATGATAATAATCACTACAGTTCGGCCAATCCTGACATTTGTTCGTCCCGAACAAGGTTGTAGACTGTAGTAATTTGAACAATGTTTACAAATACAAATAAAATAAAAATGGGAAGAAAACGTGTTATCACATCGACCAGCTTATGTAAAAAAAAAGAAAAAAATTAATTAATAAGGGAAAAAAAACATAACATCAAAAAAAAAAAAAAAATGCTAAAGCAAGTATGTTAGACCTTAATCCACATTTTCATTCTGTCCGGACCAACGATAGTCTCGAATGGACGTTGTGTTACCTGAAACCCATCTATATCACCAATAACGTATCTGTCGTGTTTCAAAACTTTACGTACTACATACGGACCTCGGAACTTAGGGATTAATTTTTTTGTTATGACCTACGGTAACGTCTACGTTAGTAATCATCACGTAATCATTTTCTTTGTAAACTGTCGGGGTCTTTCGTTTAGAATTATATTGAGCTGTGTTACTCTCTTGTGCTCTGTCGATACATTCGACGGCTATTGCTCTCGCTTCATCTAAGTCTACAGAACTCGTATTTATTTCGTTATCTAATATTAGCCGTATCTCGTCGTTCACTATGCCGACCTGGTTTACTCCAAATAATAGAACGCTTGGACTCCGACCGGTTGACCTATGTATGGTATTATTAATTGCAAATTCGACTACATTTAATACTCGGTCCCATTTATTTGTAGATTCGGATAATTTTGCTAACATGGGTACAACGGATTTATTGACAATCTCCACCTGGCCGTTGGCCCTAGGTGTTCCTGCAGCAACTAACACTAAGCTTACAGATTCGTTCTCCAGAAATTCTTTAAATGCTAAGGACGTAAATGACGTACCACGATCACTGATTATTTTGCGCGGCTTCGAATATGTTTGAAAATAAATACGCAAATGTTTTATTACTTCTTCCGTTTTTGTACTACGACAGGGATATAATTTTACGAATTTTGTAAATGCGTCAATCACGACAAAAATAAACTTGTTTTTGTTTCCTGTTTTCTCCAGGGGACCCAGGTGGTCTACGTGTATTACGGTGATGACTAACTACTGACTTATTTTAAACATTTTCAATAATACAAAATAATAATCTGTCGTCGCAGTGGTCGGCTTGGATCGGCGGGCCGATGCATGCCGACAACGGCTACGACGCAAACAAAAATATTACACAAATAGGTTTATCGGTCGGTCGGTCGGTCCGCACGACACACGACAAGCCATACATATAAGATATAACATATAATATATAGATAGACATAATAATAATAATAGTAATAATGATAATAATCACTACATAATATTACATTATATTCTTAATATTAGTTGTGATCTATTTTATTATTCCTTTGATTTAAAGTGTAAGCAGTGCTTACAGTGCTTACATGCACGCTACGCCCCTGAGCAGCTTATATTCAAATATTATACATACCAAAATTTCTCTTACCACATCTGACACATATGTTTTTAATTGTTACAATCAAATAGAGTTTAAGGGGACGGTTTACAAAAGAGGATATTATTTAACAAAATGTATTGAAGAAATTAATTTATTTGAGATATTAGAATTAGTAGTTATTGATAATCCCATTTTAATAATTTATGTACTAGTTAAACAGATTAAAATAGAAAATTTTAATTCACATCTTGAATCATTCGAAGTTGATAAAGATAGAACCATTACAAATAATTGTTTGATTTTTAAAATAGAAGAATTTAGTGGACCCCCTATTAACATTACACCAACTTCATTAGGCAGATTAATGATCTGTCTAAAAGAATTTTTTTAATAATTTATATTTTATCAACCACAATTCTATGTATATAATAAATTAATAACATTATTTTCATAATTGTATATATTATTTTTTTTAAATATTTAATTAGTATTTTAGCAGTAATAAGTATTACATTATTCCAATTACAATAATAATGGATAGACCAGCTGAAACATCAATGAATTATTCAAATTATACTATTGCTTCAAATTGTATTGATGCTTTAAACTCTGCTGATGATTTGAATTGTGCTGATGCTTTGAATTGTGCTGATAATGCTGCAAGTATTATTTATCCACGCTTACAAAATAATTTAACAAACTTTAATCTTAAAAAAATAACAATTTTAAAATAAATTGTTATCTAGCTTTTAACTAATCCCCTAGTAAAATATTAAATTTACAGCTTTCCACAATAGTTATGCCATTTTTGCAAGGTTATGTTTATCCTGTTGAAGACTTACAACCTTTGCATAATTTATTAAAAGAGTGGCATTTGGAATGTACATATCAAACATTACTTGGTAATATTATAATTTACTTATATTGTAATTATAATCACAGTTATTAAACAAGTTTGTTTACATTAACATAACTTATTTTAGATGAACTAATTGATTTAAACATTTTGGCGATTATGAATGTTAACCACACAAATGAGCTGCTAAAAAATTACCCACTAGGCATTAGAATATTATTTTTTAGTAACTTAGAAAAATGGCAAAATTCAAAAAAAATATTACCTACAACACCACTGCTTCCAACTTTGGACAAAAACCTACCTCAACAAAAATCATCAACCCTTCCTATAAATCTTGGAGAAATTTTAAATGCATGTTCAACCGGATTGATGATTAATAATTATTACAAGACAAATCAAAAATTAAATGATAATATTAGAACATTGTTGGTGGGGACTATTATTAATTATATTATAACTAAGCAATGTCTGTGAGCCTAGCTAATAGCATTGCTGATCAAATTTCTGATATATTTCCAACAGAAATAAAAGTTAGTATTTTTATTTATTATTATATTTATTCTACTTTACTCATATTTTCTAACTTTTTAGGATACATATTTTTTAAAATACGACACAAACAAAAATCCTAAGGGTAAGCTGTACGCTAAATATTATAATTCTATGAGAACTTTGAAAACTAGTAGTCTAATATCCTGTAACACTCATACAAAACCACCGACCAAACCACTTAATCGCAAACACAATTTCCATTTTGGTATGTTATTCAGATTTAATATTTGTAATATTGTAATAATTATGAAACTCATCTTTATTTAATTGGTATGTTGCAGAACCAGAAAATGATGTACAGTATATTATTGAACAAATCAAACATGACAATAATTGTTCTTTCCCTGATTTGGAATATAACTGGAAAGCAACGACTCAGTTACGTTTAAAAAATATTCAAACTTTAACATCTACCAAAGATATACTAAACAACTGGAGTAATTATAAATTACCTATGGGATACAGACTGGTAATTTTACAACCACACTCTACCTTACTCTAAAAATAACTTAAATCTGCTGGAGAATAATATAATTATAACTAAACAACTAAAATAATATTTTCAGGTTGACATAGATTTTACAACAATGTATCCTAATTGCTCAAATTTATTTTCTGTATTTGAAGAGAAATCAGAAAAAATCATCAATTTATTAGATGAAAAAATAAAGGACACATCGAGCCGACGGTTATTGGAAAGTTTTAATGATTCAACTACAGATATAAGTCAAAGTATAAACAATTTTATTTTTTATAAAAAAAAATGCAAAGCTAATAGTGGCTAGAATAATGATTTTGGACTTGAGTATTAATTTAATTAATTAGCATATACCTAATACAATTATTAACAGAGAATAATAATAATTGTTAAACTTTTCTTTAATCTTATTTTGTAGTAACTAAATATATGGGAATTATAAATGTGTCGTACTATTTAAAATATCATTATATTATTTTAATGTTAAAAATTAATTTAAATATTTCAGATGGGAAGAACACAATTATATTTTATTTATTACATGCCATATTTATACCAACATCAAAAAAAGTCACAAGGGATCACACAAGCAAAAAAAATCAGACAAAATATTCAATCAAAGATTCTCAGAATAGCTTTATTATATTTAAAAACTCAGTTTGCGAAATAGAAGAATACATTAATAATCGCCATAGTGAAAAATCTCCAATACAACCTTTTATTATGGTAGTTGGTACTCCTATTAACCCACAAGAAATTGTTGTATTTTTTGACTCTATAAAATATAAAGTTTTTTCCATCTTACATGCCATAGATGTAACATTTAAATTGTTTCATCTATTTAATTTAGAATATCCCTCAGAGTCTGTTTTAGTTTGGATGTTTATTCAAAATTTTTTTTTCTCCATCAATACCAAATTTGATGTTCCGTGTCATACACTTGGACAAATAATGTCAGATTTAAATAATTAATAATATGCATTTTTAAATTTTTTCAACTATATAAATATACAATTTTTTAATTCAGTAAATTCAATCTGGTTTTTAATTTTTACCTTATTCCTGTTAATTTTAAGTTAAAGCATGTGTACAAGAAATTATTATTCAAGTAATTTTAAAGTTACTTATTATTAAATATAATATTATTTTTTAAATTAAATATAGGTACCATACTGTGTTTAATGTACATAATATGTAATGTAATATTATTACATTAAAATAAGGTGGGAAAAGCATTAAACTTTAAATAATTATAATTCCTTGTACCTAGCATGCTTAATTATTTATTTCAAAATAGTTCTAGTTATTAGTTATAAGTTTTACTAAGTACCAAATAGTAAGTACTAACCTTGGATTGATTAATCTGCGAAGCTTGTGAAAAAAATGTATTAGTTTTGGTTGTTTTTTCCATTAAAGAAGCTTACTTTGTAGTCTTTCTATATCCTGATCCGCTAAGTTTAAATCTAGGACCCATAACTAAATAGAAATCATATAATAATTAGTAGGTAATAGCCATTATGTATACGATTTATAAAGGCAAAAGGCACTCGCGAGACACGGATCACAACTATCGATTATCGAGACAAATGACAATCCGGTTTACACTGTTTAGTGTTTACAAATTACAGCACTCAGTTACTGTCGGTATTACTCGGTAACAGTTGATAGCTAATATTATTAATAACTTTGCGATTAGCAACCATCATTGTGTGTGTGATGCCGATGTGGTCTATAACTATAATATGATAGTTAAATATAGTTTAATCGGCATATCACAATATTGGGTTATTATTATTAACATCTATTTTTAATATTTATCGTTGAATGTAACAATGAATTGGTTATCGGTGTGCGATGTAACTGTAAATAGGTAGGTAAGTTGTCTTGGTATTATAAAAATATTAATTTGACGAGAGCGGGGAGGGAGATAGGTAAACATTTGGTGAAAAAATTTTAATGATTGACGTAAGTGTGTAAAGTACGAAATAAAAATTTGCCACCCCTCTATATCTTTAAAAATTTGTCGCTCTGGGCAACGGAACCCATAGCCCCTACTTAAATACGCCACTGAATAGTGAAAAATAACAACAATGTTTTTAATTTTGGTAACAATAATAATTTATATATATAATAATATAAATTGTCAAATCCACAATATTTTTAATTATGGTAACAATAATAATTTATATGTATAATAATATAAATTGTCAAATCCACAATATTTTTAATTATGGCAACAATACTAATTTATACATATATTTATTCCAATTGTCAAAGCAACAATTTATATAGATTGATTCAACAATACTAATTATACATATAATCATACCAATTGTCAAAGTAACAATTTTTATAGATTGTTGCAACAAATATTGTCAAATTGATAAAAAACCTTGTTGATTCTATATCGACAAAAAAATTGTCAAATTAACAATGTTTATTAATTGATTCAACATTGCCAGAAGGTGCAACAATAGTATTGTTAAATTGATACAAAAATCTTGTTGGCTCTATATTAACAAGATTATTGTCATTCTAACATAGTTTTTTATCAATATGATTGTGATTTTTTTTTCGGTGTAGCCCGCGGATTGAGTATTACGTAATTATGATTGGTACCAATAACGCAGGTCTGTCCATCGTTCTATCCATCGGCGATGATTGACAAATAGCTTTAATAATAATTAATATTATTAAATTATATATGTGCGGTTATACTGGTGCCATGAGGCGGCGGAGTGGAGAGCGAAAAGCGTCGCGGACCTAGGTCCGGTACTGGTTCTCCTACTTCAGTCAGCTTTTGACTTATCTACGATTAAGAGGCCGTTCTGGTAAAAGTGAAACGATAAAACGCTCAAGAGATGGCGTTGAATTTCATATCGCCGCCGCGGCGGTCACTCGTAACCACGCCCACTTTCACCAAAGAAGGGCTACACGCAATAGTCTCGGGAGCGGCACATTATTATTTCACGGACCGCTGTCTAGAACGTTACGCGTCAATGCTATTTTTTATTAATATCACTTGCGTAATTTGAAATTTGAATTTGATAAGGGCGCGCTCGCTTGTGCGTTCATAAACTAATTTTACGATATTATTTTTCGTATTATTGATTGAAGTTTCTGTTCCCTAAATATGTATGGAAATACTTAAACTAAACTATAAAAGCTATTTTACAACATAGTTATTATTTAAAAAACTATCAGTAACAATTTAATAATAGGTACTAATAGTTTATAATTTATTGCCATTGATTAATATAACGTTATGAATAAAATATAATTACAATTTAATTTATAGTTATAAATATAATAAATGTACATACAAATTAAACAAACCAATATATTAATCACTACATTCATTCATATAAATAAATACATTCATTATTAATTTTGATGGTTTTAAACCATTTCATGCTACAAATTCGGATAATTATTGTTTTTTTTTTTTATGACACTGAAAGTTTTTTATTTCCAACGCATCAAACTCTTGATTTTTAATGTACGAGTACCTAGCTGTGTTTATGAGACCGAAGTATTAAATTATATGGGTAGGCAATGTTAGAAAAAAGTTTTGCCAAAAAGTTTGATACAAAAATGTGTCCACAAGTATAGTTAATATAACTATTGCAACAAAGAATATCCCCATCATTAGCCCCAACACGCCGTAAACCAACCCCATAATTTAAAAAATTTGTCTTCCACCATTTTTCCAAGTATGTTTTTGTCTATCAAATATTTATAAATTGAATACCTTTGTATTCTCTGATACTAAACCTAAGAAAATACATTTTATTTATAAATATATGACCCGGAAATTCATGTATTAAAAATTAGTTAAAAAAACATGCACTAATACACACTTAAAATCGCCAAAACATGTAGATATTATGTCTTTAATAAATAAAGATATCGAATTGAATTAAAAAAAAATACCTTTTAAATAATAGGTACGATTTTACTTTCAATTTTTGTTTATTAAAAATGTAATATAATAATATAAATAAATGTTCTATATGTATTCATAAATTTATCTCAAATATTAGATACCTACAGATGAAATTGGTGTGTATTTAAAATATATCAAATCCTATTTAAAAAAAATATTTATTTTTTCATTACCTATCGAAATTTGGTAACAAAAATTTATTGTAATTGCTGAAAAATAGATTACCTATTATAAAACGATAAAATTATTGAAAAATATGCAAAAAATTCAAAATAAAATGTCGTATTACGATTATGTTTGTCGTTTTATTTATTTACAGCTAAAAATCTAAGTATTTATGTACGTGTAAGCAAGTAAACAATATAGATAACAGTAAACATATATAGGTACCTACTGTTATTTTATTTATTTACGAGTATTATTTATTTTAAAAAATGAGTATTACAAAATATCGAAATTGTTTGTGAAGAAATACATTTTTCGATATTTCGTAATTGAGAAATAAATAACTTATAAAGAGCATTGTTTTAAATTGTTTTAGCATTTTTACTTAGCGAATAAATTAAATTAAATAAATTCACTGACCAGGGCCTCAAAAAGGCTGAAAACGGCCCTGTGTATAGCTTAACTTCAAATACATATTAAAAAAAAAATTGTGTCTAAGTATTTTTTTATAATAAATTGTATAACTATTAATATTTTGTAAAAAGTAATTCAATTTTAATTTAATCAATTTATATTGATTGCACAATTAAATATGTCAAATTAACTTGTTTATATTTTCTATGAAGTTTAATTTGTATATTGTAATTGGTTTTCGAAGAATTTATAGTTTGTACCTAACTAAATTTTCATATGTGATACCTATATTACTCTAAAAAAAAATTACCAAAAGCCAATAAAAAAAGTCAATGTGAATTACAATATGACATTGTGTTTCTTTTTAAAAGTCCAATGACTTCAGATTGGTATGGAGTTTTTGGGAGGAGATAGGTAATATCTAAATACACATTTTTTGGTAATTTTCAAAATTTTAGATCCTCAACATATTTTGGAAAATATAAAAACAAAAAAACCGAAAATTAAAAAATTAAAGTAATACATGAAAAATAAATAAAACCGTTTCTAATATTTAAAAAAAAATATATATTATAACAATAATTACTACTATATATTATCATATTATGATATACGTAAAATATTCTGATATATTATAACTACATAGCTTTATTATTTAAATATTTTATACGATTTGACGATTTATTTTGTACTCGAGTGCTTCTCATTCTCGTATCAAATGTACCTATAATATATTATATTGGTTGTAAATATAATTATTTAATTAATAATTTTAAAAAAAAATGTATATTGATTGGTGTCAACTAGTTTTGTCATATTTTGAATTGGCTTCAATTTGTTCATTTGTTATTATTAAATTTAATAAATAAATAATCTGTAATAGACGTACCTACTAATTAAAAATAATTACAGTATTTGACTGATTTATGTAAATAATTAATATAATTAGGAATTTAAATCACTTATTATTTATACTATTTTAAGTTATCGAGTTATATCGTAAGTACATTGATTACATTTGTCACCTTATTCAACAGGCTATTATTTATTCATATGTAACCGTGCAGATTGTATTTACCTAAGGTGTTTTTGAAGTGAAAACTTCTTTAGGCATGTTGGGCACCCCGTATAAGAAAGCATTTGCGAGTGAGGAAAAATGTATGATCTCGCGACACCGCCACCGCCACCGCGAGTAGATGTGGTTCAGCGTAAATAAAATTAACTAAATCATCAAATTCTCTTCAAATTTCAAAAAATAATTATTCAAATCGTACTTTTATTAATCAAATTATAATAATTTTATGATAACGTGAGATCTTTGATACGGCGTGCAGAATAATAATACATGAAATATAAAATTCGATATCGGTTAAAATATTATTCGGTCACCAACACAATTGTTATCGTATTGACAATATTTATTTATAAACTGCGATATGAAAACCAGTTTAGACCTATGGTGTGGTTCGCCTACAGTCGCGCGCGGTCAGGTGGTATGAACATTGTTCTCGAACGCTGCCGCTATACTTAGCAGAGCAGCACATGACAACTGTAAATTTATTATTTTTTTAACAAAAACATGTTTTCGTACTTCCCATTTTCCTCAGCTCTCGTTAGTCGTAGAAACATAATTTAAACACCAAAATAAACTTGAGAAGTTCCTCTAGAGAACTGCGGTCCACTTTTTTGATATCTTTGTTTTTCTATTTTATATGAATTTTTAAAAATTTTAAAAATTTTGAAAATTTCAAATGCAAATATCTCCGGTTTGAAAAAAAATTCAAAAATCTGGAACGAGGTCATCTAGAGGGACTTCTCAAGTTTATTTTGGTGTATAAATCATGTTTCTACGACTATCGAGAGCTGAGGAAAATGGGAAGTACGAAAGAATGTTTTTACGGTCGATTTTTCGCTACCAGAACGCAGTGGCGTCATTTGGGGGGGGGGCAAGGTGGGCATTTGCCCCCCCCCCCCTTGTCATCAGCGGGCCGCTGGCGGCCTACTATCGGGTCTAATCCGCAAGCCCGCAAACATGATTCAAAAATCATAAGCATAACATTCATTTCATTGCTAAATAAAATAAATAACGTAAATAATTATAAGGTATCTGACGTCTGTATTCTGTATGTGCAGATGTGGACAGGACGAGCGGGATACCGGGTTCCCGCCTTCACTGTGGGCCGCTGCTCGTATAAAATATATATTTATTAATATTATTAATTAAAATATTATCGAATAACTAATAAGTATATAATATTATTCAGCATAAAAACCCAGATTTCTGATTAATTTAAAATGCATGACCGGCTTGTATACGTCCGGTCCGGGCTTGTTGACAACTCATTGTTATAAGTTTAAAAATAGAATTGAAAATAATTATTTTATGTTATCAGAGTGGGTATTTAACAGAGATTAGTAATAATAAGAACTTTCCTTGTTTATTGGTTCACTGTTCGACTAGCCATTCACGCTTGACGTTCTTTTCAATTTTATAATTTATACATTTCCGCATTAATTTTTACAACCTAATAAGATTTTGACTGAAAATGAAGAATTCTCTTGGTGGTGCAGCTAAGGCTAGGGAGAGGAAGAAATTAAAACTGGAACAAGTTGCTCATAATTGTTCACAAAACATTTCTAGCATGTTTAATGCTATAACAAAAAAATCTTCAAAACTTGAACCAGTTGAACCTCAGGTAATATTAATAAATTATTATAGGACAATTGGACATATTGTCCAATCTTATTGATATTATTATAACTTAGAGTACTATTATTATATAGTAACTAGAGTATAATTAATTTATAATGTAAACTATACATAAAAAAATTTGGAATGTTTTTTATAGGGTAGTAAGTTTACACAACCTAGTCCTAATAGCCAATTGCAGCCAGATGAAGATCATCAAGAATATTTAGTTGATGATCCTAACCCTGTATGTAATGTTAAAAAAAATAATTTGTTTATTATATTATATTTAATAAGACAAATCACTGATCATAAAATTTAAAATTTTTTTTATTTAATAGTTCTATATTTAGGTGTACATTTATGCTTAAATAAAAATAAAAATTAAATAAATATATTTAAAACAAATTAAAGAAGCTATCTATTTTAGATTCTACTTGACAGTCTACCAATTTAATTTCCATATTAGCCTGAAATTAAATGAAATAAAATTAAAATTAATATTCATGTTTTTGTGTTTATTTGTTTGAAATACCATAAAAACGATAAGATTGTTCATAAAAGTGATTCAATTATCCGGTACCTAGTGATTCTAATAAAAGGTCAATTTAACATTAGTATAACATACAATTTGGTTTGGGATTTTCATTTTTGATTCTAATAAACGGTTGATTCTATAAACCAGTGATCACATTAAGCGGAACCCACTGTATTAACTATTGTCTATTACATTTTTTAATTTTCTTATTTACTATTAAAAATCAGATTTAAAAAAAGAGTTGCATTGAATAATTATCTGTTTTAAATGTTCTGTTATAAATCTTCATATATTTGGTACTAATAAATTTTTATTTAAGGAGGTACCTTTACTCTGTATAACCATATTAAATTCTTAACAATAAATAAGTGATCATTTGAAAAATACAATTACTTTTCAAGGTTCAATTACCTTCAAGTATTCTACAAGGACCTGAAAACCCCAAAGACATATCATTAACTAAAAGTGATAAACTAGTACAGCCTGAAATGATATTTCCTGCCATCAATGGTCGAAGGTTTTCTTGTAAATTCTATGAAAAGTACAATTGGATAGAGTATTCAGTATCAAATGATGCGTTATTTTGTTTCCCATGTCGTCACTTTGCTGCTAACCTGTCAGCATCTGGACAAACTACAGCTCAAAAATGTTTTGTCAACTATGGTTCTAAATGCAAAAACTGGAAAGAAATAACGAAATGTTTAGCTAAGCATAGCAGGTATGAAAGGCATATTATTTCTACACAGCGTTGGTGTGATTATCAATTAGTTCAAACAAATAGTAATCATTCGGTAGCAAACCAATTAATTAATTTTAGACAACAAAACATTAATGAAAATAGAAATCATGTCCACTTTTTACTGAAGGCAGCACTTTATTTATCTAAACAAGGTTTAGCCTTTCGTGGTCACATTGAGTCTGTATCATCAAAAAATAAAGGCAATTTTATTGAAATATTAGAAATGTTTGTAAGTGATGAGATGAAGTTACGGTTACAGTCCCGGTATGGTCACTATACTAGTCCATCATATCAAAATGATTTTATTCAAATTATTGCTACATTAACAAGACAACATATACTAGGTTCAATTAATAAATTTGGTTTTTACACTTTTATGGTTGATGAAACAAAGGATTTATCCAAAAAAGAACAAATGAGTTTTTTGTTAAGATTTGTGGATAATGACTTTAATATTTGTGAAAAATCAATTGGGTGCTATCACATGAAAAATTCAAATGCTGAGAGTTTAGCAAATGAAATATTTAAAATACTATCAACAAATAAACTAGACAAAATGAATTGTATTGGCCAATGTTATGATGGTGCTTCCGTGATGAGTGGGGAATTTTCAGGGGTTCAAGAAAGAATACGTTCAGAAGTTCCTCATGCCATATATATTCACTGTTATGCCCATCGATTGAACTTATGTTTAGTTCAAACACTTCAAAATATACCTTATATTAGTAATTTTTTTAACACTATACAAGATTTATATAAATTTATAATGAACAGCCAGATAAGGTATGAGCTTTTTGTTAAAGCTCAAAAAGATAAAAATCTTGATGTTATTCATTTAGAAAGATTGATAGACACAAGATGGGCGTATTGGTACACATCAATTAAAAAAATTAATATGCGTTTTTCTGAATTGTTAGAAGTTCTTTCAGTTCTGAGTAATGAAGGTGATCAAACTGTAAGAGCTATTGGAATTTTAAATGAAATGTCTACTTTACCCTTCATATTAACCTCACTCTCCATGGAAGCTCTTTTACAAACAGTCCATTGTGCCTCTCTAGGACTCCAAAATTCCAATGTGATACAATCCGTGGCAGTTAATTTAATAAATAGTACAAAAGAGTCTATTAAACAAATGCACAATGATACTTTTTGGGAAAATATTAATAACTCAGCAAAATTAATTGCTGAAAAAAATGGAATAGCTATAGAAAATAGTAGAAGAAATCGAAGACCACTGACTTTGAATAAAAATCTTAATGACTTTTTTGTGCAATCAACAATAGGACATAATTCTAAACGGTGCATTGATACTGATGAAAATTTACAATAAAACAATCCAAAATATTTGTTTTATACTGCAATTGACAGGTAATTTGTACTTTAAATAATACTTTATATTTAATAAGCATAAACTTTTAACACATTCAACCGTATCAACATTTTTATAATTTTAACTGTTTCAAGTTACTTTAAACTAAAATTACACAGTAATGTATGGCAGTTAGTGATAATTTTGTACTTATTTTTGTTTTTAGATTTGTAAATGAGTTGAGTCAACGCTTCAGTGACTGTAATAATGCTATTTTTTTAACTTGTTCCGTTTTTCTTTCCTCTAGTCCTAATTACTTTAATCACAATTGTTCTTTTTTAAATACCTTCCTTAAACACTATCAACATTTTAACATTAATAGCCTCTTGCTTGAATCTGAATTTCAATCTGCTAAAGCCCTTCTACAAAATTCTAATACAAACCAAAGTAACAACGATATTTTTTCTATTTCCAAAATTTTAAACAAAATTCCTAATGCTTTTCCAGAAACTTTAAAAATCATAACTATCCTCTTAACTTTACCCGTTTCAACTGCTTCAAATGAACGTTTCTTTTCTTCGCTTAAGCTTGTTAAAACGCATTTAAGATTGACAATGGGCGATGAACGACTGAGTGATTTATTAGTGATAGCCGTGGAGAAGGAAACAGCTTCACTGATAAATTTAAATCAAGCTGTTGATATGTTTGGAGCTATGAAAACAAGAAGATATCCTGTCACTGCCTAGCATTTAAATTTTAAGCAACTTTTAAAAAACTATAATTAATGATAAATATATAATAATGTATTGTATCTGTATGTTTTGTTTTATTTTTTGTTAACACCATTTAACCCACATTTGGTGCAAATAGGACATAAATTGGGGTAAAATTCCCCTTAAAATATGTCATCATATAGTAGTTAATAGCATTGAGTATATATTGTTTACTCAATGCTTAATAGTTAATACTAAATACTTATAGGTAATATTGGGTATCCCTCTACATATTATATTTTATATACCTATGTATTAATTACAGTCATTGTTATCTTTCAAAAATGTGTGCTATTTATGCCTAGAGTAACCACAGTTATCTCAGATAACCAACTTGTATGTATAATGTATATAAATACAAGTAATATAACTATGTAAGAAGGCTGTTTGTATTGAGATAAAAATGTAATTGTTAGTGAGCGGTTTTTTTTTTTTAATTATGGGCCGGTCAAAACTTTGCCCCCCCCTTTCAAAACCTGAAATGACGCCACTGCCAGAACGGCCTCTTAACGTTTTATAATAATTAATTTTTGTGTACCAATACAATTTTAAAAGAAATTACAAAAAAGTATTTATTTACCTCATTATTAATTTCTTGGCAATCTTGTAAAACTTCTACCATTAACTATAAGAAATCCAATAACAATACATGTACCACCAGGCTCCTACGTAAGGCGGTTAGCCTAGGATGGCAAGCTAATAAAAACCCAGATTATATAATAAGCTATCGTACATGGAGTGGGTGACCAATATTATAACAAATAAACTATTAATTTATGTGCACCGTCGTGCTATAAAAATATATTGAAACACTCGTCATATAAAATACACAGACACAATATTATAATAAAAATACGGGCGCCCAAATAAAATAAATAGAAAAATAATAGAATTGACAATCAATAATAAATAATAATAATGAACGTGATCGATATCACTGTTATCACGGATAGTATATAAACAAAGTAACGATACCAATAATCTGCTAATCTCCGCCGACGACTGATACCCTCGCAGTGTGACCACCAGACTTGCTGCGTTTAATTACTGGATCCGATATCACTCTATTTTAGGTGACAGGCGCCAGGTCATTGACACACTAATTTGCGAGATATTTTTATTACGTACTTCACGTACTCGTAATGGAGCAAGGGACGAGACGAAAATTAATGACCACGTCCCGCACAACGACAAAATAATAATACCTTAGACGATGCAGCGATCTTGCAATTAATAAATAAGCATTAATACGCGGTATCATGCATCAACGGCTCACACGGCCAAAATACGACTAAATGCGCCCACGCACAACGCACAACAGTGGCGATATCCCGCACGACAGGATATAAAAAAGAGGTATAATTAAAGAAACGGTCCGCAAATGGTTTTTAATAAAACTACGTCAACGATACCGCGAATGACACAAAAAATGGCACAAAATGGCCCACAATGAAAAAACGCCGCACACGCGACAAAGGCGACGTCTCGTACGACGGTCGCGGAAGAACAGTACGTACTGTGCGTAGGTGGATGTCCACGGTTGTCTTATAGGCAAGAGAGGAGGGGACGACTGTTGAACTTGCCGAGCTTAATCTATACAAAGGTCGTCGAACTTGGTCTCGGAATAACGCGATATATAATAAGTATATTATATCTTGAACAATACATTTTCTAATTCACAAATTTTAATTCATACATCTATTACTATGTACATTAATTACTTACGTCATTATATTCATTGTTTTGCAAAGGTAGTTCATCTGTTACCTGAATAAATTAATAATTTATAAGATAAATACAATTTATATTCTAAAATTATTTTTTAGAGATTTACAATCTGTACATATTGTTAAAATTCTTGGGTTAATATTTACCTTCATATTTTCATCAACAACACAGTCACTATCAAACTGTGAACTTGCACCACTAAAAGCTAAAGGGTTCAGTGATCTAATAGTCTCTTCAATAGAGGATAGTTTTTGCATAGTTTTCTGTGGGGCAGCTGGTCCACCTCTAGTGGGACATGGTTTTGATTTCACTTCCCGCAACTTAATTTTAATTGTCTTCTTTAAATTTTCATATTTCAACTTCAAACATTTTTCGCTGCGGTATCGCAGACTTCTGCTATTGAATGTTTTAACCAATACTTCCCATGCTTTGTTTTTAACATTTGCAGTTACAGCATCTGTTTTTTTATTTTCTAATATTTTGTTGTGTCTAACCACTAGGTCGACAA
The DNA here is from genome assembly GCF_020882245.1 of Rhopalosiphum padi. Lineage (NCBI taxonomy): Eukaryota > Metazoa > Arthropoda > Insecta > Hemiptera > Aphididae > Rhopalosiphum > Rhopalosiphum padi. Next base: position 77,692,697 of record NC_083599.1, read on the forward strand.
GAAGTTTCAATTCACTTTCAATAAAATTTGTGGAGCGCTCTCGCTTAACTTTTAAACTCATTATATTTTATTATATAAAATATGTATAAAAAAATTAAAATATAACAATAAAAATTATTTTAAACAATAAATTAATTAAGTGGTAATCTAAATATAGAAAAAAAGATAATGCACAACAAATTAAAATGATAACAGAAAACAGAAAACATTCTACTAATCTGAAGTTGAAATCATGTTTGAGTTAATGTGCTACTAACTTCAATTGATAGTAATCTTCAGTTTATAAAACTCAGTTTACTTAATCTCAGATTAAATTTAATTGATAAAATGAAAATTATTTTAATTATCAGTTAATCTAAACTCGAGATTAGTTAAACGATTATTTAACTGATGATTGATAAAATGGCCCTTAATGGTTTGTAGATTGTTAAATAATATTTCGTATGTACTTTCTTAATTTGTTAAACAATGCCTAACAAATGTTTTGTGCCAGGATTCAAAACTGGTTATGTCAGTTATAACAAAAATTAAAAGTAGAAATTAAAAAACAACCCATTTATATTTCGTGCACCAAAGGTGAGGTAAAACCTGCCAAATGTTGTCAGGAATGTTATACCATGTTATGTGCCCCAGATGATCATGAAGTATAAAATATAGAAAGATTACTAAAGTCGGGGACACGAAAAGTGGCGTGTGACCTTAACTGTACTCCAACCCACACCCGGCCAGCGGCCGGTGGTTCCCAACATGTGGCACCACACGGCGCTTGCGGCATATTTTGCGCGCGAATTGGCTTTTTAAGAACCCATTAGACGATTTAACCACTTGAATCGCGTCGATCACACGCCACTTTTCGTGTCCCCGACTATAGAGCTGAAAACTCGTGGTTATTTACTTGTACCAACCAGTCATAATTATCATACCATGCATTTTGAAAGCTACGAAGTCTATTCCCAAAAACAGTTTGGATATGAAAGAAAACGGACTTGGAAAGGCCCTTCAGATAGTTTTGTATTACGCTAATCATATCAATGATTTCTGAAATTAAATTGTACACACTACAAAATTAACATAATAATACAATTTTTTTTAACATTGATTATGGAAATAGGGAGTTGTATAGTCTATTATATTTTTATGTACTCGAATAATGGGTTTTATCAGTTATTGTTTAATTTAGACATTTGACGTTTATTTTTATATTATAGCAAAAAATTAATAGTTAATTTTACGTAACAAGTCACCAATTGGTAATGTTTGTTACTCGTAGACAATTATTTTCATATTATTTCTTTTAGTATAAATTCTTATTTTTAACATTGTCCATTGACCGGCGATTATTCACAAAACACAAGATTCTTAGCTTCTTACATTACAAAATCATAGAGAGGTAATAATTAATTAGAATATTTTTTTTATAGATATAGGATTAGTCAAATATTTTAATTTTTTTTTTTTTTTTTTGGCTTAATATAGACCGTTCAGGTCCTTCGCCGCAACCACCACTTCCCTCCATATATCTCTATCCATGGTTAGCTCTTCTCCGTTCAAGACTCCCAGCATATCCAAGTCTTTATGGACCCTATCTACCCATCTTTGTCTTGGGCGGCCGAGTGGTCTTTTGCTCTTCGGCTTCCAGTAGGTGACTTGACCAATTGTCTGCTCTCGGCCTCGCCATACATGCCCTGCCCAGCTTATCCTTTTGCTTTTCATAGTGGCTATTATGTCCGGATCCTCTAACATGTTTATCACTTCTTCATTCTTTCTTCGCTCATATTCTCCCGTGTTTTGGTTTCTTCTGGGGCCAAAAATTTGCCGTAGCACCTTTCTTTCAAATCTTGCTAGGTTTTGCTTGTCTGTTTTGGTCGTGGCCCAGGTTTCACACGCATATAGCGCTATCGGGCGTATCATTAATTTGTACAGTGTTAGTTTAGATTTGATTGAAACTAGTTTAGATTTTAATATTGTCTTTAATCCGAAGAAGCATTTGTTAGCTGAGTTTATTCTGTTTTGTATTTCCTTGTGGTTATTGCCCGACACGTTCAATTCCACCCCTAGATACTTGAAATTTCCGACCAACTCAAACTCCATATTTCTTACTATCAAATTATTATGTATATTATTTTTCCGTGATAGTATCATGTACTTTGTTTTTTCTTCATTTATAGTTGAGCCCATTAGCTTGCTTTCATCCATGAGGGATTCTGCCATACTCTGTAGGTCGCTCTCAGATTCGGACAGTAGCACTATGTCATCGGCATATGCTATTAGTTTGATAGTCTTAGATTCTTGCAATTTGACTCCTATACCTGTGTTTAATGCATTTCTAACCACCTTCTCCAACGCAATGTTGAAGAGCATTGGTGAAAGTGCATCTCCCTGTTTCAGCCCTGTGTTGATCATGAATGCCTTCGATAGTTGGCCGTTAAATTTAACCATACACTTAGAGTTTTGGACACATGCTCTTATCATTCTTGTGATTTTCGCTGGTACCCCAAATATTTTAATTATTATTGAAAATATAATACCATATTAATTACAAAAATATACAAAAATTTATCACCTACGCCAATTCCATGTACTGATACTGACAAAACTATCGAGTGGAACCTGCTAGAGTCTTTGCAAAATGTGGTGTAGACTTAGCCGGACCTGTGTACGTAAAATCGAGTTTACGTTGCAAGGCGACAACTACTAAGGCATATATCTGCGTGTGGGTGTGTTTTGTGACTATGGCTATTCATATCGAATATACTATATTATACAGTATTAGTAGTATGAAAAGGGGCATTCTGGATCACCTCCCCCTTAAATTTACATGTAAATTCATATGACTTTTTTATAGGCAACAACTATACATCCACATCCCAAAAACCTCCGAAATTTGTATTAATTATATAATATAGGCAATTTACAACACATATTAACTCGCCAAATGACCCGCCGCCGCCGCCAAACCCAGCGTTATCTATCACATATGTTATCAAATAAATATTATTTCAAATTTTTTTTCGTTGTCAAAGCTCCTAGTGACAACAATCACATACGACTATAACATAATATATTCTGACCTACATCCTTATCACCCTAGTCCTCAGCCGACACCGAATCGCCGTCACCTGACTCACCACCAGTCCCTTCATCGCCTAAACACAAGAACAGTTCATAAGAATAACCGATTATTGTTAAAGATACAAAAATTCAATATCAAAAATACAAAAATAGTACATAAAACATCATAATATTATTTAGTTTTATACTTTTATCGAAATAAATTCCGTATACGAATTAGCAGTTACTATTGTTACTAAATAAGTAATTTACTGTACTAGTACAATATTTAAAAGCTAATATAATAATATATTTTTGCAAAAATTCGAGTTTTTTAAAATGCGACAAGGAAATAAGCAACGTTCGATAGTGTGGGAGCATTTAAAAAAAAATAGTGACAAAACAACAGTAACTTGCCAAGTCAAAAATTGTAAGAAGGAAGTTTTATGGAAATACAACCAAATTAAAAGGTAGATACTACAATATTAATTATTATATTATATTATTTAGTTATACATACTTTACTAATTCGTAATTTCTACTATATATTTACCTATATTATATTTTTTAACAAACTATTGTTTTTTTAATTTTATTATTTTTTTAAAAGAGCACTTAAAACGAAAACATCCCACGTTTATTGCTATTACTGTGTCTACAACAGAGATCCAGATTCTGATCTACAAAATATCGTGACCATTGACAATTTTTCAAATGTTCAATCTCCTTCGACAAGTACACATAATATTATACAAAACCAATCTTTAACTCTTCCTCCAGCTAAACGCTCGCGTCAACTAAAATTATTCGGTTCAACTAAACATACTGAACTTACTATTACGGAAAAGAATGATATTGATAAGTCTTTAATTAAAATGATCACGGCTGACTATCAGCCCTTATCAATAGTTGAAAATGTTGGATTTTTTGAGTACACAAAAAAATTACAACCGCTTTACACTCCTCCAAGTAGGAAATTATTAACTACAAAGTTGCTGCCTTATCAGTATAACATAATTGTTTCTAAACTCAAATCTATGTTAAACAACGTAAATGATGTGTCTATAACAACAAATATGTGGACATCTGGTCCAACAAAGTCTTATATTACTGTTACTTGCCATTTTATTTACAACGATAATTTATACTCGCCAGTTATTGCTACCAGAGAAGTATGCGAGAGTCATACCGGAGAAAATATTGCTTCCGCACTATCATATATTTTTAATGAATGGAATATAACTGATAAAATAGTTACAATAGTGTCTGGCAGTGGAGCAAATATAAAAAATGCTATTAATGAACATCTGAAAAAATATTACCACCCATGTGTAGCTCATACTTTAAACTTAAGTGTTAATGATGCCATAAATAAAAACACAGAACTTCTCCAGGTATTAAAAACATGTCGAGTTATAGTGGGTCACTTTAAACACAGTAGTTCTGCAACTGAGAAATTACGTGAATTTCAAAAACAGATGGGCCTCCCTGAGTTGAAAGTTAAACAGGATGTGAGCATTAGGTGGAATTCATGTTTAATTATGGTTGAAAGGTTCATTGAAATAAAAAATCCAATATCTGCTGCAATGTCGTCTCTCCGACTAGCACCAAATTGTTTGACTGCGACAGAATGGGATTTAATAGCAGATTGTGCTCCTATTTTAAAACCATTTGAACACATGACGTCAGAGTTATCCGGAAAAAAATATCCTACATTGTCCTTGGTAATACCACTAATAAGAGGTCTTCAGTACACAGTCAAAAATATAAAACCAGATACTCATGCAGGTATATTGCTACAAAATACATTACTAGATGTAGTAGCGAGGCGTTTAGGATCTCTAGAAAAAAATAGTATAGTAGCAAAATTAACTTTCTTAGATCCAAAACTTAAAAAAACTGCATTTGGATTGGCTGATAATGGAGACAACACTCAAAAATGGATAATAGAAGAACTTACTTCGAATATATATAGTAATAACGACGATGAAAACATTGGAAACAATATAAGTGAAACACCAGCATCCCCAATTGTAACCCGCGAATCCTTAAATTCTTTGTGGGAACATTTCGATAATAAATTATCTCAAGTAAGAAGTGTTAGTCGCCCTGATATTAGTGCAACATTAATGGTTCGTCAATATCTAGAGTTACCTCATTTACAACGTGGAAAAAATTGCTTAGATTTTTGGAAGCAACATAAACATACTTTTCCTGAGTTATATAAACTGCAACTAAAATATTTATGTATTCCTGCAACTTCAGTTCCCAGTGAGAGAGTATTTTCCAAAGCTGGATTGTTAAGAGGACGTGTCACCCAAAGCGAAACGTATACAACGTCCAAGAGAATGCGCTGTTAGGTGTTTTCGCGATCCGCAAGCAAGCGGCGTTAAGCCACGCCCACTATTCGCAGTCGACGGCTGCTCGTTCGGGAGCGTCGCTTATTATTATATGAACGTTCTTCTGAATACTTATATGTCGCGATGTACTATTTTCTTGATAACCGCGCGCCGCGTACCCACCTTCTATTTTTAAATTAAGTTACTGCTAGCATTTGTATATACACTAAAATATAGATCGTAAAAACTGTAATACAATATAGCTTGGTTCGTATTTATACCTTTATTACTTCTAATTCAAATAAAATAAAATAAAATAATAATAATCAATATAGTAAATAAAATTAACACAATTGAATTAATATTAAATTTTCGTGTTTCGTCTATCTCGTTAATCTGTTATTTTTTAATATATTCTATTTATAATACACATTGTAGTAAATTTACTAATTGACTAATGGTAGACAATTAATATAAAAAACAAATGTAAATAATAATAATTTCTAGAAAAACATATATTGTTTGTGTGGATGTATTATTTCTCCATTTAAAATAATTACACCTAAAAATATAATTTGTTATATATATGAACTATATATTTTTTTTATCTTGTAAATTTTTCATGTTTTGTATTATATGTGGAGGCTCAATAATGTCACTTTTTAATAATCTTTTACTATATTGAGGGTCTATAATTTCTCTGAGTAAGCACTCTTCGTAAAATCTACAAATAAAATTGAATGAATATTATATACGATTCAATGTAAAATTAAGTACCTATGTCCTATGTGTACTGCAATACTTACAATTTGAGATGCGCTTCCATTTTTGAAGCCCAAAATACATCGTCATACCTTATAACTTCAAGATGAGTCCATTTTGATGTGTAAATAAAAAAAATACATATTTGGCGACCAGTGATATGTAATTGCCCTTGTATTTGATAAAAATAATGGCTTTCTTCTTTTAAAGTGTATATATTGTTTACAACTTTCATATAAGGTAGCTAAATCAATAATATAACATTTTAAAATTATATATCTATGAGTATATTATATAATACACAACAACATGTTAAATACTACCTTTTTATCAAAAACCGCTTTTTCTAAACTTTCGTAATTTTTAACAGAATAAGGACATTTAATTTCACAAATCGCATCCTCTCCGATTAGCCCATCTAAAATCAAAGTTTTTGTTGAATTTATATATTTTTATTAAATATAGTATGAACAAATAATGACAATCAATAATCAAAAAAAATATAAAAATTGTTACCCGGAGTCGCTGCTAGGTAAGGAACCATTCTGTCGACAAACAATCCACATTTTGCTATTGGTTTTTTAATAATTTCTGTGAGGAATTTTATGGCTATTTGTTCAGTTATTTTACCATATTCGGTTGCGTTGGTAATCACATTTCCATAAATTTTATTATGTACCATTATTTTACATGATGTATGAGGTCGCATCTTACATATTTTTCCAAAATTGGAGGCTGTCAAACGTTTTCGTCTTTCTTCAAACCACTTTTGGTTATTAGCTTGATTCCTAGTTTCAATTTCCATCAATTTTCTAGATGACTTAGAAAGTGTGATCGATAAAATATGTTGTACTTTTTTAATTTCAAATTCTTCATCAGACATACAATCATTGAGTGGTTCTGCAAGTCCATAATTTTCATCCGGGCCTTTTGATGTTGAATTTTTATTTTTATACTTTCCTTTTGGTAAGAAAAGGGCTCATCTATTTCTTAAACTTTTTTTTTTGTCAGTTGAATATTTCATAAAACGTTTGGCAACTAGTCCTGTTGAATAAGATAAAATATAAATAACTTATAAAAACTTAAAAATATAAGTTACCAAAATTAAATTTTATTAAGATTTACATTTTTATTTATATAATGTATCTAAATCATTTATGTTTTTTCTATTGATTAATTAAAATATATTGTATATTTAAGTACATAGGTACTTTATAACATGTAAATAATTTGTATGAACTATGAATTCAATTAATATTTATTATAATTTTTATAAATACCTGGGCTTTGCTTTGTTATATTTTTATGAATCATACGAATATATTCACCACCAGGCACATCTTTCCCATTGGGCACTTTGGGCACGTGCCCAGGGCCCCACGGTCAATAGGGCCCCCTAGCAGCCCTAGCTTCTGCCAGATCACCAACCGATAATCGATATATTTTATTACCGATAGTTAATAAACTTATTTAAAGAAAAATCATAGGATAATCGCTAAAAGATATAATAATAATAATAATATTAATAACAATAATAATACAATTATTGATGCGGGTTAGTCGTCCGAAAGCACGGTACATGCGCATAATCTCTAGATATATATATATACAAACAATCAGATACAAGATACGACCTATTGGGACGTCGGGTCAATAAGAATGAATTAGATAACGAAAGTTGTTAGTTACTAATACAAAAACAAATCATTTATTAATAATTTATATTGTCGTCCGTCGGTGCACGCGTATCTCTTCGATTGTTAACAAGTCAACATCTAATCTACTTAATCTAGTCGTTGAATAACTGCCGTGCGCGCGTGTGCTCCGTGTATTATTGGTTAAAGAACATTATAAATACTGAATCGAAATATAAAATGTCGAAACGATTATATCCTAGTGGATCTGAAAAAAGGAAAAAAGCCGCCCATCAGAAAAAACTTATTGACAAATTGCCAAAATTAGAATCATATTTGACGAAAGAAGAAACTTCTGTAAGTAGCCATAAATTAACAAATCCTCCACTTGAATCAGATAATGCAAAATGCGACCGTCCCTATGGCGAAAAAGCAACAACTTCGTTGACTTCGCCAACAAAAATAATTGTGTCAGTTGAACCACAACAGTTTTCCGCCCCAGAACATATTATATCACACGACCTCGCTGATTATTTTAACGAAAATTTGACGGAGGCAAATCGTAAAATATTGATTTGTAAAGGACCTGCGTATTTTCAAAATAAAGATTATGACTTTTCCGAGTCATCTAGAACCTACAAAGAAACAAATAGTAATAAATCAATAACTAGGTATTTCAATAAAGCATTATTTATTCGTAAATTAAAAAACAATGAAAGTGTTGAAAGAAAATGGTTGTTGTATTCGCCTTCAAAAAAATCAGTATTTTGTTTTTCATGTTGCTTATTTAACCCTTCTGATACAAGCCTATGCTCTCAAAGTGGATGTAATGATTGGAAGCACATTAATAGTATAATTTTATCACATGAAAATAGCTCAGCACATGGTTAATCTATGATGACTTATCTGGCACGAAGTAAAGCGGTTGGTAGAGTAGATACAGATTTATTATCTCAACGTAAAAAAGAAGTGAATTACTGGAGAAATGTACTTGAACAAATTGTAGCTGTTATCAAATTTTTGGCGTCGAGAGGACTTGCATTTCGCGGTGACAATGAAATCGTAGGATCTCCCAATAATGGAAATTATTTGGGATGTATGGAATTATTAAGTGAATTTGATCCATTACTTGCAAATCACTTAAAAACATTTGGTAATCCAGGAAAAGGAAATATTTCTTATTTATCTGCAAATATCTGTAACGAGTTTATTAATGTAATGGGAAAACAGGTTCTAAAAGAAATTGTAAATGAAGTTAAATTAGCAAAATATTTTTCCATTAGCGTTGACAGTACGCCCGATCTATCTCATGTTGACCAGTTAACTTTTATAATTCGTTACGTAAAAGATTGTGTCCCCGTTGAAAGATTTCTGAAATTTATACCCATCAAAGAGCATAATTCTGAGTATTTGGCGGAAATAATATTAAGTTTTTTAGATAGTCATGGTATTCCCATCAAAGATTGTAGAGGCCAAAGCTACGACAATGTGTCAAATATGTCGGGGAAGTATTCAGGTTTACAAGCAAGAATCAAGGATAAATGTGAATTTGCAACCTTTGTACCATGTGCGGGACATTCACTAAACTTGGTAGGTGTCCATGCCGCTGGGTGTGTATTAGAGGCAACAAAGTTTTTTGATATTATTCAGAAACTTTATAATTTTTTTTCGGGCTCTACGTATCGATGGAATAAATTAATAGAACATTTAGATTCAAAAAAAGTTGTGAAAAGTCTTTCACAAACAAGATGGTCTGCGAGGGCTGATGCAGTAAGCGCCCTGCATAACGGCCATAAACAAATTATTGAAGCTTAGATGTCTATCACGAAGGATTCTGAACAGCCACGAGAAACAAGAGACGAAGCCTTTAGTGTATCCAGAAAAATTATAAACCTAGAATTTATGATACTAACCGAAATTTGGAGTTGCATATTGGAAAGAATAGACAAAACAAGCAATAATCTTCAGAAAAAAACAATAACACTAGACATTGCAACTAATTTGTTAACTTCACTTGATGATTATATTAATAACCTCAGAGATAAATTTGATGACTTCGAATCGTCCGCCAAAGAAAAAAATCCGGAATCTGATTACAAGGATCTATCTCAAAGAAAAAGAGTTAAAAGCTCACGCCAGAGTTTTTTTGATGGCTCTGGATCATCTGTTCAACTGTATGGAAAAGATAAATTTAAAGTAGAAACTTTTTTTCCAATAATTGATACCCTGAGTGTGCATTTAAAACAGCGGTTAAGTTTGTACAAGGATATTAATCAGCGGTTTGGTTTGTTTTTCAGATTGAAAACTCTGAGTTCTACAGCGTTGAGACAATGTTGCAAAGAATTCGCAAAAATCTATTACGAAGATGTTAATGAGGCAGAGTTGGAAATGGAATGTTTACATTTAAAAGAATACTTGGAGCATGTTAGTGAAAATGAAGAAACTGATAATATATTAAGTATATATCATCTTTTGAAAGAAAATAAAATTGAAGACACATTTCCAAATGTAGAAATTTCATTGAGAATATTTTTAAGCATGATGGTAACTAACTGCAGTGGAGAACGCTCTTTTTCCAAATTGAAGCGAATTAAAAATGAATTAAGAAGTACAATGCTACAAGAAAGATTGAACAGTTTGTCGTTGATGTCAATAGAATGTGATATGCTCAAAAACATAGACTTCAAAGAAGTAATTGACGATTTTGCCAATTTTAAATCTAGAAAGGTATTTTTTCAATAAAAATAGAATGTTCAACATTTCCGGGTTATTTTATAATTATTTTTAAATTTATGTTTACAACCTGATATTTAATGTGAAATTAAAAAAAAATAATAATAATAATTTACAGTTAATCTAGACTTTTTCTTTTCTTTCACCTTGCTATTTACCTGTTTTAATGAAATATTGTTCTGCCCAAGTTGTAAGGGCCCCATTTTACCACTGCCCAGGGTCTCAAAAAGGTTAAAGACGGCCCTGTTCACCACCGGAATTGAATGATACTATAGCTGCTTGAACTCTTGTGTTGTAGGATTGTTTTTGGCCGAAATTTAACCTTTTACCGGCTATATATTTGTTGATTATACTGTTGAATTGTTTACAATAATTATTATCAATATCGAATAGTAAACTCTTGGCGTTGTCCACTACACGATGAAGAATATGGTCAATTTGATTCATTAGACCACACTTTATTACCTCCGGGACTAAATTTGTTTTACATTGTTTTGGTCCAGGACAAAAATATTGTTCACACTTTGTATGTTGACCAAAAATATGATAAGGTGCATTCAGTATGTCCTTACGTAATCCTAAAATGTAATTGAAATAATTATACCAATTATAGATACGACCTAACAATATTATATTTATTTTACTTTTAGATTCGGAATGGATTTTTGTTTATATTTTAATTTTTGGATATAAATTTTAGAATTGTATAAAAGGAATTTATTAAATATTTTTATTTATTTTCACCTTCTATTTTTTCATAAAGTGACTGATCTAAATTTTTCCTGTATTTGATAGATTTGGTAATGGCTGTACGAAATCGAATTGTATTTCGAATTATAAATTTACGAATATAACAGAGGTATGTTGTATTTCTTGTAAGTGCCATTAATTTTTGACAATAATTTCGTAGAATATGGTTTCTACATTCAATTTTTTCTACTAGTAGACGTGGACCATACGGAAGTAATTCGTGTAGACGTTTAGTAACACTACTATCACCATCGCCTATAAATTTAAACAAATTGAAATTTTTTTGCAAATATATTCGTATTACTTATTTTCTTACCAATCAGTTTATTGTATTTTAATCCATGTAAAGTTTACGCTACTTAAAAAACCTTCAGAAATAGCATCAGCCTCAATACTAGTTGCGCCTTTCGACCAGTTCATAAAGCATTTATGTTTTTCGGAACTTTTACCCATATTTTTAGCCCTTTCACAAATCACACAATAACGATTTCGTATACCCACAAACAATATTTTTTTTGACCGAAAACCAATAATAGTGGCCTACAACAAATGGAAACAAATATATAAAGATGTTCATATTTTTTTTATCGATTATTTAAAAAAAAAAATGGAAACTATTGAATTATAAATACTCATTATACCTACTGACACATAGATAATACGTATAATAATTATTAATTACTTAAAAATTTAATAGTATTATTAATATAAATTTAAATTAATTATTTATCTTACCGCTCCTGAAAACGCATCATATTTAGTTTTGTAGCTACGCTTGCTCCATTGTCCATCAGCGATCACCGGACACATGGGTGTACCGTCTTCATCGATATCACCTGCTTCTATCGCAAGTCTTTTTTCTTCTATACCGGCTAGTTTCATCGTATCCCATGCAGTAGTTTCAATATTTACACTCAATCTATCGATATATTTTGTGTAAGTGTTTGGACTCATGCATGGTATATCTATGCTTGCCGAAAATTCTGCCAACTGCGTATACCCGATACCAATTGCTACCGTTCCACTTGCGATCGCGGTATTCAATGGTAAATAATTTGATTCATTACTTTCTGATGTAATAGTCATAATTAAATTGCACGTTTTACATTTAAAAGTCCAAACACTTTCAAATCCCTTGCATTTCTCATTAATTAACACCACGTCCATAAATGAGCAATCTAATCCAGGTGTGTGGGTAGTTAAATTTTGTATTTGTTGAAATATATGAAATATATCGACAATACGACGTCCACCCCGGAAAGAATATTTTTCACTACAATAACTTGAATCACTACAAATGTGAATAACAAAGGTTTAAACTTGGATTAAATATAATAAAATATTATCACTAACTCTTGGATCTCGAAAGTTTTTTCCTTACATAATTATTTCGATATTAAAAAGATTATTTTAATTATTGTTTTGTCATGTTTTTATCATTTTAAAATGATAGAAATCAAAAGTGACAATAACTATTATAATATCTATAATATATAGCAGTGGCGTAATTGTGGGGGGCAAGGGGGGGGCACTTACCCCCCTGGAAATTTTTACAGAGATAACGGTATAATTTTGCCCCCCCAGATAATCCAACTGTACAAATATTTAAATCATCATAAGTTAAGAAAAAATGTAATTTTTTATAATTTAACATACGTGTTATAAGACTAAAAAATTTTCCTTGAATTATTTCATAGAAGTTAACATTAATTTTAGGTTTCTCTTATTATGTATTATGTCATCGCAATTTACAATAATCGCATTAGTTGGGTTAGGAATAAAAATAATACAATAATAATAATAATACCATTACATATCTATTAAAGTGTGATAGACAGTATGAACATTATCTTGAAATCGTGATTATGACTAAAGGAACGGGAGGTTATTTTTAGATCAATAACATATTACAATAATAACAACTGATAATATAATTATTATTTTGTCCTGTTTATAGTTTATTCCTACGTACTTTACGTTAGTCATTACCACATTAAATTTTTATGTGCTAGTGTGATTTAGTGCTTTACTTAAAGTCTATTGAATATACTATTCTAATATTATATACTGACTTTACTTCCTCATTCTGCTGTAATTTGTTAATTATTATTAATTATATCAAAATATCAACAAAAAAAATGTCCAATAAACGGCAGTTGACATTGTTTTATTTTATGTCATCAAAATGTAAAAAGACTACAAACGCCCAAAGCAGTGAGTATTACTTAATGTTTAATACATTTTTCAAACAAAAGTTTTTTTGTAACACATGGCGTTCTTATACATAGTATACTATAAATTCTAGTATAATCTTAGATTGTTTATTTTTATTTTTATTATTATTATTAAATTAATTTAATAAACAGAAAAACTTGAAAATATTGCCACATGTATAAATAATTCTATAGATGAAGACTGTTCAATTGGTAAGTAATACATGTTATATACCTATTATATTAATTATTAAATATTATAATAAAAGATTTTATTATGTATTTATTATAATTTTTAAAAATGATTATTTATTATGTTTACTAAATTGTTTAAATTGAATTTCAAGGAAACCCTGAAAAACAAGAAAATTTGAAGTGTGAAATTGACTGTGATCGTGATCCGGTTAGAAATTCTAACAATGCATACAATTTACTTTGTTCTGGTCTTGGTCCATATCAGCCAACTAATTGTAATTTTCCTAAAGTTAAAGGTAGACAATTTAGAAAAGAATGGTACGTGAAATTGCCATGGCTTGAATACAGCCCTTCAAAAGATTTTGTATTTTGTTTTTATTGTCGTGCTTTACCATTTGCCAGTTGTGATAAAGCATTTATAACTAATGGTTTTAAATTTTGGAAAAAAATGAACGAATATTCTAATAATCATTCCAAAAGTGTTGCTCATAAAGAATCATTGACAAAATATGCTGGTTTCAAATCAGCTATTAAACAAGGCAATATCATATCTAAAATTGATAGTAATCATAACAAAGTAGTAAAAGAAAATAGAGAATATATAAAATGCTTATTGGAAACTATTTTATACTGTGCTTATCAAGGAATTCCAATTCGAGGTCATAGAGAAAATGAAGATTCTGAAAACATGGGCAATTTTTTAGAACTGATGAAATTACGTGCAAAAGACAATAATATTTTGGAGCGTTACTTTTTAAAAAAAGAGAAATCCTTCAGATATGTAAGTGGTACACATACTAATGAATTTATTAGTTTAATGGGTGCATTTGTAACAAAAAACATAATCAAGGACATACAATTGGCTGGTATTTATAGTTTATTAATTGACGAAACTCAGGATCTTGCTAGGCACGAACAAGTATCATTCATCATACGTTATGTTGATAGTAATTTAAATCCCCATGAAGATTTCATAGGATTTTTTAGAACAGACCGAACTGATGGTGAGTCTTTGACTAATTTAATAAAGGTAGTACTCAATAGTTATAATCTTAGAATTGAAGATTTAAGAGGTCAATGTTATGATGGGGCAGCTTCCATGAGAGGATCATATAATGGTGTTCAAGCCAAAATACGAATTGAAAATCCATTAGCATTTTATGTTCATTGTCACGCTCATATTCTTAATCTTTGTTTGGTTGATTTGGCAAAACAAGTATCATATGTTAGAAATACTTTTGGAACATTAAAGGCTTTACATAGTTTTATTGGTGCTTCTTCTAAAAGATATGAAATATTTGAGCAAATATGGATAAAATTAGGTGATAATATTGGACCAAAAACTTTAAAAGGATTGAGTGATACAAGATGGAGTTGCAGGATAGATGCATTAAACTCAATTCTTTCTAATTTTACTGTCATTCTCAAAACTCTAGAAGACATTTCAGAAAAAGATTCAATCAATGGATCTGATGCTTCTTCGTTGCTTTTTTCTATATCAAATTTTGAATTTGTGTTCTGTATAGTTTTTTTAAATAATGTAATGCGAGAAACTAATATTTTATCAAAATATTTACAATCCCCTAATATTAATTATGCTAGTGTAAATACAATGACACTACAGACAGTAGATATTTTAAATAAGTATAGATCAAATACAGAATTCAATATAACTTGGAACAAAGCTATGGAAATAACAAAAAAAAACAATATTAGCTCTCCAAAACTTCCTAGAAAAAGAACTATTCCACTGAAATTGGGAGGAGGTCAAGTTAATTCTTCAAACATAATAAGTGTTCAAGATATGTATAAAATCAACATTTATAACACTGTTTTGGATATTATTATAAAAGAAATACAAGACAGATTTAAAGAAAATGATCTTAATATACTACAAGCTATGAAGGATGTTATTGTTAGTGAAAAATCTGAAAAGAATTCAATTAAATTAGTATGTGATACATATAAAATAAATTTTGATGAAACCACTATTGAGCTTACCATGTTTAATCGAATGTTTAAGACAAAATATAATGAGTTTAACATCAATAATAAAATAGCATATTTGTTATGTGGTGATATACAAATAGGATTTATTAACTATACAAAAATAATAAAAATATTTTTTACTATACCAACAAATACCAGTTCATGCGAAAGAACATTTTCATGCTTAAAACGTTTGAAAAGTTATTTAAGAACCAGCATGGGCCAAGTACGTTTAAGCAGCTTGGCATCTCTACAGATTCAACGATCAGTACCAATTGATTTTGATCAAATTATTGATGAATTTGTTTCAAAAGGAGAAGGGGGTAATAGAAAACTAGCATTGAAATAATTTTTTTTTTTATTTACTTTATAAGTTTTATTTAATAAATAATATGATTCAATAAGTTGTTATTTATTATTAATTATTAAGTAAATATGAAATATAAGTAAATAATATTAATACTAGTTACTTTTTTAAGCTACATGTAGCACCTTTTATTAATGAACTCTTATTGGTATTATTTAACAATATTGGTACCAAGTACCTGCTACCTACAATTTATGTTTATCTAAACCATAAAATGAATTAAAATATGACTTATGTAATTCAAACAATTAAGTATACTGTACAAAATACATATAATAAAAATATATTTTAACTGGGGAGAGGGAGGGGTATCAGGGTTTTGATAATGATAAATATATTATATTGCCCCCCCTAGATTTTTTCCCAGTTACGCCACTGATTGGGAGGCTGGGGGAAGAGAGATCCTAACCGAATGTATATGGACCCTATATAATTGGAAACTAAGGTAACATACCTTATAATTTATATCATACCATTTCACCATACATAAATTACAATTCTCCATATAAGTTGAAATTTCAAAGTACTTCTTCCCATTTTGGCTAATTGTTTAGGGTGGATTTGCGAATCTATTAGTACGAATAGTATCAACAGAGTATATTTGGTTAGCTTGTAACTGTTCAAATAAATTAAACGTTGAAAAAAAATTATCAAAAAAAAAGGAAATGCCTATTTTTTTCAAGGTGTTTTGTTAAATGCAATATTACACTAGCGCCTAGACCAAATTGTTTTTGTTTACTTGTATCTAGTTCAGTGGTAGCCCCTTGATAAAGTAGTATGTTGTAAACCATACCACTTTCACCACATAACAAAAATGCTTTTATACCCCACGGACAGGGTTTACGTTTTACATATTGCTTCATTTGCAAATGTCCTTTATAGGGAATCATTTGTTCATCGACACTTAACCTTCTTTCAACCGGCAAACTATTACATTTTTTATTAATTTCGTCGTATAAAGGACGAACTTTTATAAATTTATCTGTATTATTTTTTGGAATTTCTGTATTACCGATTAAATGAAAATTTCTACGTAATGTGAAAAATCGATCTCTGGACATATTTTTAATAATAATATTCACAGCAGTAGCATTTTCCCAATATAAACGAACACGCGGATACTTTAGACAGCCCATTATCAAATGAATCCCAATGAACTTTTTTATTTCATTACAATTGGTGGGTTTATGTCTAGTTTGGGAATTTTGAATGTCATATAAATTAGTATAATACACAATTTTTTCAAATATTCATAAAAATAATCAGTTATAGAAGGCATTTCTGGTGGATAATTTCTTTCTTCTAAATCTTTCAATTTTAATTCAGGTGGACAAAAAGGAACTCTATCCCGGTTTATATTTTTTTTTCAGTTACATTAAAATTAATCCTAGTCTGGTTGGAAATTATCTCACTTTCTGTTTCATTCAGCTCGTCTTGGTCTTCCCATTGTTCAAAATCATTTAATAATTGTTGCAGTTCTTCATTGTCGAACTGATCTTCCGTTTCTTTGTCCGAAAAATCTAATTCTGATATATAACAATCACCCAATAAATCAAAAATTTCATGTTCACGTAACCCTCTAGCTATTTTGAATAAAATAAATAATAAAATACTAAATACGGTGGCGTAATAACAATAATATTGTTATACGGGTGTACGGTAGTACAGGCATACGGTAGTACGACAAAATAATGAAGTGACGATTATGAAATACGAACGTTGTGTCCCAATGGCCGATGTCCATTTTAAGAGACACGTTAAAAGCATACGATAAACCGGGTTTTAATAAACGGAATAAAGTGGGGATTGAACCAAAACAATTCAACGGTTGTTATAAATAGAAAAAATAATAAAACAAGTCATTATCATTATCGGTTATTAATCTAGTAATATTTTTTTTTTTTTTTATATTGAACTTAAGCCCGGCGACTAAGGCCATCAGCTGTTGTAGGGGTTATGAATTGTGGTAGGGATTTAGTGGTATGGTAGGTTGTGTTACGGTTGTCACGGTATGGTAGCAAACACGTGTATATGTGTGGCAAGGTTTTTAACTACTAAGAACCCGAATGGTCACCTATCCGGGTGCTAGTAGCTGTGGCCGTTACTTACTCCCAGTCGCATTCCACGACTGGTAGCAGCCAACGCGTCACGCCAAGCCACATTAATAATATTTATATATACCGATTACATGGAGTCCATTACGACAAAATAATATCAGATAATAATGTGAATATTTATAGAAATACGTATAACACGTCATTTATAATAAAGAAAAAACATTTAACCGATTTAACCGTCGATCTTAAATAGTTCATTACTCTTTTAAGAACTGAAAATGATCTCTCACCCGAACAATTTGTCAATGCAGCTAATTCTATAAACTATACATAAAATAGGGAACAACTTAACAAAATTATTACTTATAAATAAATACACCATATGTAGCACCATTTATTATACAATAAACAGATAAGCCATTCTATACCAAAAAGTAGTCATCTACCAAGTGCCGTCGGCCGCTATGGAGCGCTGTAGTAGTCGGCCGTCAATAGGGGGGTACACTTCTGATGACCATAGTTATAGTTCGCGGACAGTAGTAGACGAGTTGGTGCGGGGGTAAACAACTTTACAGCCACGCGGTCTTTATAAAGTACCTATTTGTGACTAATGACTACATACTACAAACTAATAATACTCATGGGCCAATACAAAAATAATATTATTTCAATATTGATGGATTTATTTTTAATTTTACAGCTGAATGTTTTGTGCAATAAGCAATATTTCCGTCTGGCAATTATACAGGGTGATTTTTTAAGTATGCTCACCCCAGTTTTATGCTTAAATTATGCATATATTCAAATTCTGATTTTTGGAATTTTTAATTGTAATTAAAGACGATATTTTCGAGTATTTAGATTTTTCAAAACATTTAAGGAATGTCCTGTGGCGATACAAACTTTGGTTTTTTAAATAAGAACATATGTATTTTAAAGAAAAATGTGAATCAGGTAAATTTTCTGAAAATGTTGACGTATTGTAATCGAAATTTGAACGAAAAATTCCGGATATATTCTACTTTTTATACTAAGGAATAAGGATAATATAGTCTATTATACTAAATACTTAGTAAATGGATACGAGCTCGATAATTATAATTCGGTATGCAATACAAAATATTCGTTAATAATTACTACGTATTACTAAATGCTTATGGATTTATATTGCACCTGACAATTTTCAAAGCAAAGGAAATATGTATAAAACAATTTCTTTTTATTTTATCGAGTATGTTATCTTATAACCTATAGGTATTTTATTTTTTATAGCATAACTATGATCAAGAATTAAATACTAAATAATTGTCAGTAGTCCAGTCGGTAACACAAATGTAAAATATTATGTACATGATTCTATGATTGCGCCAGTTAGAATATGTAATAATCAATTAGAATTTAAAAATACATATTGTAATATAAATAAACATAGGCATTATGATTACATAGCTACTACACGTGGCCTATTGATATTGCGTATTGTTTTAATGTTTTAAATTAACTTATCAATACTAGTGTAGTTTAGTTATAATGATGAATATATGTATATTTTGAAATTACCTATTTACAAATTAAAAACCGTTATCTGATGACACATCTATATTTAATGAATTAAATTTTTTTCAATAAAACCCACTTAAAATTAAAAGGAAATCCTCTTGTCTGTACTCTGTATTTATATTCTTTATCTTTATTGCGTGAATAAATAATAATAATGAGTTTAATAAATTTAGTTTATTTATAATATACAATACAGTCTGTATACATAATGCAAGAAAAGATACGTGTGTATTACTATTTAAATATTATAATTCAAATGAAAACAATTTTTTATCATACAATCAATTGTATTTTTCTATAAATGTGAAATAAAACATACAAAAGTAGTAATGCATTTGCATGCTAAACAAAACACAAATATATTTTCATTTTATTTTAAGGATTTTGGGAGAAATATCAATTATCAATTACATCCTAGCAGTTGTATGATGTGATACTCTTTCCTAAAAGTACTAATATTAGTAATATCACAAGCATATTATAAGTATTTTTACTTTCATTATAATAATTTAAATCATGTCATATTCTAATGTCAAAAAATGGATATGCCTAAATGTTACACGCTGTGCGCTGTGTAATAATAATGTTCTTTCAATAAAAAAAACATAAAAAGTATAAGATGTAAGCGAGTAATAAATGAGATGAGAATAATACTATTTTGGTTCTTGCACATGTATATAAAAATCAGAGGCGGAACTAGGGGGAGGGAAGCCGGGGATTGATCCCCGGGCGTAAAATTTTAATAGGCGTAATTTTTTTGTAGGTATTTAAATTAATGTTTGGTTTTAGAAGTTTTTTTCTAATTTTTTATTAAAATATAATTACAATCTATACACAAACAATAGGTATTATTAGGTACAATATTTTTATTTCACTTAATAATGAAAAATAAAAATAAAATCATTCATGGCGTAAAATAATTAATCATTCTATTATTAGATCGCGTAGCTGCGCGATCGGCGGCGTACGTCGACGGTCGACAGTACATATAGATTATAGAGACAGACTAATAATACAAATTAAATATAAACATATATTATCAATAATAAATATAAATATAATAATTAATATGTACGTTATCGTCGACGCGCGGCGATGACGCGGATAAAAATAGTACAAAATTAATTACCACAGACCACAGTGACAAATTCTGCCATTTGCCATTTGAAAGCGCGGCTGAACCTCTCTGCGCACGGAATAGCCAGTTAGTTATAGACAATAGACATCATTTTAGTTAAAGGTAAGATTATAAATAGATTCGTATAAGTATATACCTACTATAGTCTATAATTATTAAGATTCTGAGTGATAGTGTCAAACTAGGTATTTATTAATGCTGTGTTTTCGTTAAAATGTCTGGTCTGATACCTACACAATAACTTTTATAAGATTATCAATCAACGTACGATATAATATTATATCTGTTTATTGAAAATTATGTTAATATTTTATAATATTATTATATATTATAATATTTACCAAGATGGTTATACATTTGTTTATGTTTAAAAAAAAAATTTTATTTTTATAATTTGATTACATTTTTTATTGGCCTAAAATCTAAATTTTTGTATCTTTATCAGAATAAACGAATTTATATTTCACTATAAAGGTCTATTATAATTGAGGCACACAGAACCAAAACAGCAAAAGTGTTTTTATATAGGACAGGTGCCTATTCAAGTTTTGATTATTTTGCAACATTTTTTTTTCTTATAAAATCCACTCTAAGGAAAATAATAAACTCACGTTTTATATATAATTTCTTGCTTTTTAAACTAACTATCAAGCATTAACTCAATTAACGTTGATTAAGTTTTAATGTGGGTTAGGCCACTCAAATTTTTAAAAATATTTAGGCATACCAATGCTATGCTATTTAGTCCGATTCATTGAAAATTTGTTAATCACTTTAAACTGAATCTTTTTGATATAGTCTAAATTTGGTTACACCACAGTCCACAGAATAGATTAATTATAATATATATTATTATTGTTTATATTAATGCCTTAAACTGAAATTGATGAAAAAATAAAATTATGTTTAATTATTTTTTAAATTAAGGTTTATTATGTAAATATTAAATATATAAAAATATAATACCTATATAATTGTTTAATGTTTACTATTGCAGACTGAATACAAACAAAAATAAACAGTTTCTATTTAAATACCCTATTTCGAAAAAAAATATGTAACCACTTTAAGTTTTTAATGTTGTAAAAAAATTTTAATTCCATAAACTAAATAAAGATATATAGTTGCATTCATCGCTTCAGTGGTTTTAATTAGTAAAATTATATTATGATTTATGTTAATATGTTATTATATTAAATTATATTATATTATATTATTTTAAAAAAAGCAGCAACTTTAAGTTATTGGCGTATTTGTTTTATAAAATAGTATTTTTCCATCCAATTTTGGATAACTTAAAAAAAGGAAAAAATATAAAACGAGAGATTATTTTTTGTAGATTTTTATTGGTGCTATGAGCCTCAATTTATAATGTATTGTAAATTGTAATAAAGAGTGTAACAATATATCTACATATTACCTTAATTCGTAAATGTAGTTAATTATTCAATATTTTATAATTTTAATTATATTACAGTAAGCAATATAATATTAATTTAAGTAATTCAATAATTATAATTCTTAATAATATCAATACATTTTTTGCTTCACTCAGAACTTAAGACTGATTTTATTAAATTTTTAAAATTTCAAAAAAAAATGTTAATACATTTAAGGACGAAAATGTCAAAGCGGCCTCCAGGTTCATTTTTTCGCAATAGAAAGCAGAAGATAGAAGCTGAAAAGATACAATTAGCAAAACAGTGGGAAAAAACGCGGAAAAACTGGTTAAAGTGTGAAAATGTGGATAAGTCTGAAGATTCTTTGGATGTTGATGTCAATGAAGTAAATATTGAACAACATGAAAATGAAAACACGATTATAAAAGAACCATTACCATTGATAAGTTGTAATAGCAATTTAAATGAAAAAATTACTAATGACGATTCTTTGGATGTTAAGATAAATGAAAAAAATATAACTGTCAATGACTTAGAACTCATAACATTTAATATAAGTGAGAATTGTCATCAAGTTAATAATGAGAATACTTTTGAGGTATCTTTAGAAGGTCAAAATAAGTATGAACATTTTAAAGCCACACATTATCCTGAAATTGTATTTGACAGTCCTCGTTCTTGGTCTCCTGTTAATGATAAACTGCGCTGTATACTTATTCTTCATGGACCAAATCGAGGGATGACAGCACCTAAACCGTTCAAAAATCATTGGTTTTTTAAACAAATGAATAACGGTGAAAAGTGTGACAGAACGTGGATGATGTATTCTGAACCTAATGAGGCGATTTTTTGTTTTTGTTGTATTTTATTTGGAACTAAATCAAGTGCATTAACAGATCCTAAACAAGGTTTTACAAACTGGAAAAAAATGGAACGTTTAAGGGAACATGAAAATTCTTCAGACCACGTTAAAAATTTCCTTGAATGGAAAATGTTTGAAAAAAAATTAAAACATGGTGGAGCTATTGATGACTGCTTACAAAATCAAATAAAATCGCAAGTAGCTAAATGGAGACACATTTTAAAAGCAATATTGAATGCAATACTGTACTGTGCCAACAATAATTTAGGATTAAGGAGACATTCAGACATACCTGGGAGTCCATCCGCAGGTCACTTTCTTAATTTGTTAAGTTTGATTAGTAAATATGATCTAATATTAAAGGAACACATTGATTCACATAAGAAAGGTTCTATAAATTACTTTTCTCATAAAATTCAAGATGAGTTTATAGCTTTGTTGGCCAAAAAAGTTCGAAATGAAATTATACATCAAATTAAATCTGCTAAATATTATACAATAATGTTTGATTGCACACCAGATGTATCTAGAACAGAGCAAATGAGTCAAGTTATAAGATATGTTCGTGTCACTGGTGGTAAAGTATTTGTAGAAGAAAGTTTCTTAGGCTTTATAGAGTCTCATGAAAAAACTGGTAATGGTTTGACTACTGAAATATTACATCAGATATCTCTAGATAGTTTAGATATTCAAAATTGTAGGGGCCAAGCGTATGACAACGGATCAAATATGGCAGGGAAGTACAATGGGGTTCAAGCAAAAATTTTAGAAAAAAATCAATTAGCAACATTTATACCTTGTACAGCACATTGTTTGAATTTAGCAGGTGTAAATGCTGTAG
Organism: Rhopalosiphum padi; assembly: GCF_020882245.1. Taxonomy (NCBI): domain Eukaryota; kingdom Metazoa; phylum Arthropoda; class Insecta; order Hemiptera; family Aphididae; genus Rhopalosiphum; species Rhopalosiphum padi. The sequence continues at coordinate 77,716,588 of NC_083599.1, forward strand.
GATCAAATAAACAAATGCAGCTATTGTTCGGTAAAATTCAACAACTTTTTAATTTTTTTTCTGGTTCTACCTTACGTTGGGAAATATTGATGAAATCATTGAAAGTAACTCTTAAACCCTTTTCGGATACTAGATGGTCCTCTAAAGCTGCTGCGGTAAAGGCCCTTTATAAACAATTACCTGATGTGAAATGTGCTTTGATTAATATTATTGAAAATGGAAATCTTGAATCAAAACCAATTGCAAAAAATTTACTTAATTTAGTGGATCATGAATTTATTTGTCTATTAACGGTTTGGAATTCTATACTATCAAGTATTGATTGTGTAAATGTATTTCTTCAAAAAAAACAATAACAGTATGTCAAGCAGCAAAAATGATTCATGGATTAATAAAAGAAATAACTGACTTAAGAAATAATAGAATTCAAATATTATTCCAAGATGCTGAACAAGTAAGTGTAAAAATGAGTATTTCCCCTTCATTTCCAGAAAAAAAGGAAAAAAAGAGCAAAAAGAATGGATTTTGATGAATCTGCCGATGAATGGAACGTTTCTGCTAAAAATAATTGTTTAATTAATTTGAAAAACGTCTGTGATGTTTTGCTTTCACACTTGGGCTGGAGATTTGAAACATTGAATAATGTATCCTTAGATTTTAGTTTTCTGACTGGATCTGAACTATTCGAAAAAGAAACAGACCAATTAGTCAAAGCAGCAGCTGATTTAGCCTTAAAATATAATAAAGACTTAAACGCTTCAGAACTAACCGAAGAAATAATACATTTTAAGCATCATGCCATAAGTGCATTACCCAGTATTAAAAATACAACACCATTAGAACTATTAGAGTTTATTTTTGAGTATTCTATGGCTAGTATTTTTCCAAATATTTGCATAGCGCTTCGGCTTTATTTAACATTGCCATGCACAACAGCCACGTGTGAACGGAGTTTCAGCAAACTGAAACTAATCAAAACTTATTTACGTTCCACAGTAAATAAAACTAAACTGACTAATCTTGCGTTATTATCTATAGAAAAAGAAATATCAAACTCCATCGATTTCGATTCAGTTATAAACGACTTCGCTGAAGTAAAAGCCAGAAGAATAAAGCTTTAAATTTATTTAAATATGTAAAGTGTAATGAAAGTAGCAGATTTGTAAATAAAAAATGTTTTAATAAAAAAGTTCTTTCATATTGAATTAAACAAGTGTATTATTAATTATTTTAATAGTTAGAAAAGATAGAGCATACTCTTTAGCATACTTTAATAGTAGTGTAAAAATCAGAATAACTTCTATTTAGTTTAATTATTGTAACACAAGTAATAAGTAATAAGATCTTATGAGCATCAGAGTATGAACTAGCTTGATATTTTTAACTATGTTAGTTAACATTATTATGTGTTTAAAAATCAATAAGTATGTAGTATGTAAAGTATGTTTGTAATTTTAGTTCCATTTATTAGAAAACAATTAAAGGGAATGATATATTTTCAGTCTTGGTCTATGATTGGGCGTAATTTTAATATTTTCCCCGGGCGTAAAAAATCTTAGATCCGCCTCTGATAAAAATCCACGTACATAATAATGTATCATATCAGGTTAGTAATCAAATTTTCAAAACATTAAAACATTTGTTAACACTTTTTAAATAATTTTTTTTTATGATTAATATTAATGATAATTACATGGCTAAGGCCATAGTTATTCATAGCAATCAATAAAAATTGTATACATATACTTTGAAATTTAAATAATTTTTAATTAAACTGACAGTGTATTTGTTGTTAGTCGAAACTTGAATAACATACAGCTCTTGTAAAAATAGTACATGCCTGTGAATCAATTTCCAAGGAAATGTTACTTAAAGTAACCCACCATGAAGTGTTGAAACGAATGGAAATGTGTTTAAAAGTAAATGGTCAAAAATTTGAACATTTGATAAAATATAAGTAAATAGATAATTATAATTCTAAATGGCATTATCTTTTATTTAGTGAAAATGTATATGTATAAATAACTCTTGTCTTTAATGTCACTAACCTAACCTATAACTACTAAACATCAAAAAGTGACCACATTATTACTATAATATAAACCTTATTGCTTACGGTGCAGTTTAATTACAATTTAATGTGACACACTATTTCAATTTCAATAGTTATAGATAAAGTTGTTTGTGGTCTGTTAATAATTGATAATATAACAAAATGTTTTAATGAATTAACTAAAAAAATTAAATCCAAAAACCACAAAATCATGCTAATGTTGATTCTTAAATTAATGCACAGCTTAAAATATGATAACTGCTTTTATAAAAAGATTTACAACTTCAAATGAAATATAGAATTAGTTGAAAATGAAATTATATTTGTAAATGCCAAAATTATTTTTTTTAAATTTAAACAGATTTTACAACAGTGGATTAAATAGTTTTACTTGACACTTATTTGAATATGTCACTTACAACTATGTGCAAATAGTATCTAAAAATTATTTTAAGCACAAGACTTCAATTTGTAATGTTCCTGAAACCAATTATAAAATTAAAATAAAATTTAATAAAAACTAAAGAATATATTACCTTATGTATTATACATAAAAACATTACCCATTGGTAATATATCTTTGAAATAGAATATACATTGATATAGAAATTAAACATAATACATGAATATTGTTAACATTTTAACAACACACAAGATTAAATTCCCTGGTAGTCTTTTTTTAAATTATCACTGTAGTCACATATAACATTTTTGTGAAATAATAACAATATCCACATTGCCAGATTATATTTAACCTTTCTACAAGTAAAAACAATTCAATTTTAAAAACAATGAAGTTAATTTACTAAAATGTATCTATTGAAGTATTTAAGCTAAAGTACTTTTTATAAGATTAGGTATAACTACTTACACTTTAAAATCATGCTGCAATCATGATGCCTATGTTAAAAAGTTGATCACAATTGGGCATTTAAGTATGAGCATCAAAATAGAAATAATAACTAGGTAATATTTTTTTCTGAAATCAAATAAATGAGATAAAATTATGTTTGATACAAACTGAAAAATAAGCATAAAAAATATTTTACTTACAATTATGTGAAAATCTATCTATAAATTATTTTGTCCAGAAAATATGTTTTATCTTGTGTTTCACATTTTAGGCTGGATGAGTATCAAAAGAATAATGTTTGTAATGTACCTGAAACCAAGTATAAAAATTTAAATGACATTTAATAAAAAACTGAATAATATACAGTACGAGATATGATGCATTATCGGGAGTAGTAAGTTAATGCGCACAATATAATAATAAAAAATTAAATTTGTATATTAATTATGATTAAAAGTTAGTGCAACCAGGGTTGTTATGTTTAAAACAAACGAAAAAAACATATTGATGTTGTTTTAGACGTTTAAAACACAAGTTTTAAACATCAATGAAAAACGTGTGTCTAAAAAAAATATTTTTAGTAAATTTACCTACTGTACAGCACTCAATCACTCACTTGACTCACTTGCTAACCTTGAAAAAAACGCATTTTTTTTAATAAAAACAAAAAAAAACAAAAACGGCGTTTTAAAAGTTTTTTAAAGACGGTTTTTTTACATGTTTAAAACGTGTTTTTTTGGATTTTTTGTTTGTTGTTTTAAACGTTGTTTTTTTATTTTTATTAAAAAAAATGCGTTTTTTTCAACCATGATTGCAACACATTTATATACAGTAGTCAGTAGGTAATTGTATGTACGTAGGTACAAAAAAATTATTATATAATATTTTTATTTTTATTCCGTTTTTTTTTAAATTTTATTATTTATTTTAGGCTAGTATAATTGGTTATAAAACCAAAAAAATTTTATTTGCTGGTATCCGAAATCGATATTGCGTGACGTGTGAGAGAGCGTCTCATAAAAACATCGATGCACCTAAACATGCATGTTTTTTGAACTGGAAAAAGGGAGCAGGAAGTATAGGTCAAATAACCATACAGTGTTTTACAGCTGTGGCACAAATCACGAAGCTGGAGTAGGCTTTATAATCAAGAATGATATACTCCCATATGTTAAGAATTTTATAGCGTATAATGAAAGGCTGTGCTACATACAAGTCGAATGTAAATGGTTAAACATGACATTAGTAAATGGTTATGCACCAACAGAGGAAAAAAGAAACCAGATCAAGGAAAAATTCTATAGCGAGTTAGATACCATATATGAATGCATACCAAAAAGAATACCGAAAATAATAATGGGGGACTTTAATGCAAAAATAGGGAAAGAGAGAGTTTTTGAACCTACAATCGGCCAAGAAAGCCTACATCAAATATCCAATGACAACGGGATAAGACTCATTACATTTGCAGGATCTAAGAATATGCGGATCAGTAGTACCTTTTTCCCACATAAGAGAATACACAAACAGACATGGATGTCACCAAACGGAACCACAAAAAACCAGATTGACCACGTAGCGACAGATAACATAATAAAACATTGGATTCAGGATGTAAGAAGTTACAGGGGAGTAGGAGCCCACTCAGACCACTTCCTAGTTAAAACGACACTCCGACTAAAGCTACCAAGACAATGGACGCAGAAGCCTAGAGATAAAACAAAATTGAACATAGAAAATATGAAAAAGGAGAGCATCGTAAGAAAATACAAACAAACAATGATGACTAAGTTAAATACTGTAGAATAGTCACAAGACATTCAAAAGAAATGGGAAAATCTAAGAACCATTATTAAAACAACAGCGGAAGAAACAATTGGACTAGAACCCAGGAGAAGACAAAATAAATAGTTCAATGATAACTGTAAGAAGGTGATAGAAGACAGAGACAAAGCAAGAATTGAAGTATTGAGATCTAACACCGAAGAAAAATTGCAAATATGGGCACAAATACACAGAGCATGCAAACAGATAAAAAGAAGGGAAAAAAGAATCTGGGAAGAACAAAAAATAAAAACCATTGAAGAGGAATACCTGAATTCTCGTACCTTTTTTGGGATAACAAACGAACTAACGAAAAAACGTAAACCAAGAACTATGATAATGAAGAATAGCAATAACGTACTGATCACAGAAGAAAAAAAGATTGCAGAAGAATTCAGAGAGGCGTTTAAACAGCTATTGGGAAAAACAGTGGATACAATCGAAGAGAGTATAACATATCTAACTGCAGAACCAGAGGATAAAATACCAAGTAAAGAAGAAATAGAAGTGGCCATTAAAATGCTTAAAAATAACAAAGCACCAGGAGAAGACTCGATCATATCTGAACTCCTGAGGAACGGTGGACAAAAGCTAATGCAGGAAATATGGTACCTATTAAAAGAAATATGGAAAACTGAAAGAATTCCATCGGAATGGAACCTGTCGATAATATGCCCCATATATAAAAAAGGGGACCCCATGAATGTAAAGAATTATAGGGGAATATCTTTACTCAACACAGCATACAAGATTCTATCGAACACTTTACTAAACCGATTAAGACCATACGCCAATAACATCATAGGAGAATATCAGAGTGGTTTCATGTCAGGCAGATCAACAATAGACCATGTTTTCACGCTTAAACAAATAATAGAAAAGTACTACGAGTTCAACAGACCGCTACATTTAATCTTTATAGACTTTAAACAGGCATACGATTCCGTAAAAAGAACAGAAATATGGAGAAGCTTAAAGCTATTAGGAGTCCCCTCAAAACTAATATCGATGATAAGAGTGAGCACGGAAGGATCAAGATGCGCAGTTAAATTTGGTCACGAGAAATCAGAAGAATTCCAAACAACAACAGGATTAAAACAAGGTGACGCACTGTCACCAATACTATTTAACATAGTACTAGAGATGGCAATAAGGGAAGTACAAGAAGAATACCTAGGAATTAACTGCGGCCAAAACCTTCCATTACTAGCATATGCCGATGACGTGGTAATATTAGGCGAAAGCGAGCAGGACATCAAAAAATCAACGGAATTACTGATACGAAGCACAAACAAACGGGGACTCAACATTAACGAGACTAAATCAAAATACATGCGAATCGGTAGGAACAAAGATCAGAGACGAAATGCCGTTGGAATACTGGTCGGAGAATATATGTTTGAGGAGGTAGATGATTTTAAATATTTATGCACTAACCTAACTAGCACAAACGACAACCACGAAGAAATAAAAAAACGCATGACATCAGGAAACAAATGTTTTTACGCCCTCTCGGGATTATTGGGGTCAAAGCTACTGTCCAAAAAATCAAAAGTACGACTCTATATGGTACTAGCTAGACCAGTGATAATGTATGCATGTGAGACATGGCTCACGACCCAAGGGGATGAGAATAGACTAGCTATCATGGAGAGGAAATTCCTTAGGAAGATTTACGGACCAAAAAGAAACGAAGACCAAACATACGAAATAAGATCTAACAGAGAACTACAGGACTTATTCGGAAAACCAGACATAATAGCGGAAATACGCCACAAAAGACTGAGGTGGCTTGGACATGTACTAAGGGCTAAGTCAATAGCAAATGCTTGTACTAAGATGGATTCCTCAGGGAAGAAGACCGATTGGAAGACCAAAACAGAGATGGATGGACAAAAATAAAAAAGAACTAAATCAACTTGGGATAGAAAATATTATTGAAGCGGCTATGAACAGAGACAGATGGAAGGAGATTTGTTTTGCAGCAATGGGCCTTAATGGCCTTTAAAGCTGGAAATGATGATGATATATGTATCGACATTTTTCCAGGAATAAAAATAATATGTACATTTCAACCATAGACCTGATAATAGAATAATCTATCTATGATTTCAACTGCTACAATAAGAGATGTATAGACATATAATTGATAATATTATGTTGTTACCGCGTAAATTATCACATGTTTTTCTCTGGTGTTAACGAGTTATTATTTAAATACAAATTATTATTAATATGGGTACATAAAATATTTATTTGAACAATTAATATCATTATTATAAAAATGAATTACCTATAATTATATTTTTTTAAACTATTATATTATCAATTTTTTTCAATATTTATTAAATTACTATTTTATTCTCATTTTATTATTAAAAAAAAATTTTATTTTAATACTAATTAATTGTTATAATTTAATTTTCAATGAAAATTTATTCTATTTAGAAAATTATATAAAAAATCTATTTTATGGACATATTATAAAGTATTTTATTCTTGAACAAAACAATATTGAAAATGTGTGTTTGAATACTATAAAAAACTATACATAATAATATATCAAGTTTTATAGATATTTTATACGTAATAATTACCAAATATAATAGCGCATATTTAAAGATTTTTGAAATTTTTCTTTCCTTTAAAGCCTATATAAGAATATTCTATTAATAATTTATCGGTAAATAATGCTTGCATGTTTTTTCTGACAGTCTCTGATAAATTTTGCCTTCTCAAACGAGCAAGTTCTTTAATCTATATAAAAACAATTAATAAATTATAATGGGTAATCAAAGTAAAATGTATTACCAAAAATGTATTATTACCACTTTTATTCTATACTTTGTTTCTTCAATTAATTTTTCCTCCATTTCATTCAAATCTTCATCACTGTCCAATGTCCATAAATTTTATTGTATCATTTTCACATAGATACTCATCATTAAAACATATGTGGTTTGATCGCATAATTTTTCAAATATTTTTTCCTGCGTATTTATTATAATGTCAAGGCGATCCTGTATATTTTTTGTTTCATGTTTTTGCACAATAAGTTGCCTGTTAACTGACTTTTGAAAATCTGTAAAATATTAAATTAATTCAATTCATTTAAAATAAATCTTTTTTTATTATCCTAAGAATACATTTAACAAACATTATTTATTATATACCTTTAAGTTGTTTTACTAAAGAATTTTCATTATCTTCATTTTCTTTGATTGTGGGTGATACTGATGTAATTGATGAAGATGTTAATTTAATTTTTTTATGGTTTGTGTTGGGAGTTAAATTGATTGTATCATCACATCGCACTTGAGATGACATAATAAACACGTCAAACAAATTATATTCATTCTGAGGACTGTACAATACTTCCACTGCTTCACAATGTTCATCTTCTATAGTTGTAAGTTAATTACATTAAAAATAATACATATTTCAATGTCATAATTTATAAATTATTTAATTTTATAAGTTACCTTTGATGTTGCTAAAGATAGGAGTTGGTGCTTTATTTTTAAAGGGCTTAGTACGGTTCTGAGAAGATAGAGGATCATCAGTGTCGTTGTGGGATGATAAGTCTGATGTATTTTGAGCTTTTTTTGCTTTGGCTCGAGCTACATTAATATTAGCTAAAAAACGGTTAATTATTTCCAAAGGAAACAAGAAGCGGACACAGAGCGTAATTGACCACTTGTTCACGTTGCATTGAATTTACATCAATTGATATTAAAGAGGATAGGTGATAGAATGCACCCTTGTCGATCACCCTTGGTAGGTTGGAATTGATCTGATACTGCATCTTGTGCTCTGATTACTGCCTTTGATCCAGCGTATAGATTCTTGATTAAGTGGATTATATGTTCAGGGACTCCCATTTCTTGCATAACAGTCCATAGTTTCCTCCATTGAACACAGTCAAAAGCTTTGTTATAGTCAATGAAGCACAATATTAACGGTTGATTGAATTCTCTACTCTTCTCTATGAGCTGGCGTATATTCAAGATTTGTTCGCGCGTTCCTCTACCTTTGACAAATCCAGCTTGTTCCGGCAGTATTTTACTATCTACGTAGTACCTCAGTCTTGCATGAATGACATTCAGTGGGACTTTGGAGGCGTGTGAGATGAGAGATATGGTGCGGTAGTTGCTGCATTCTTCGGTAGACCCTATTTTATGAAGTGGTATGAAGATCGATTCTACCCAGTCTTCTGGCCAGGCTCCCGTGGTCCAAACCTCATTGCACAGTTTCCATAAGATCTTTACTCCTTTATCTCCAGATCGTTTCAAATTTTCTGCAGTGATTTCATCTGATCCAGGTGCCTTATTATTCTTCAGCTTTGATACTGCCTGTTCAATTTCTTCGCAGAGAATTCCTGGTTCTTGTTCACCATACGTGATTCCATTGCCAGTGTGCTCATCTGGGTCTGTGTACAGCTTTTGGCAGTAAGTCCTCCAGCATTCCAGAATGCTGATTGGGTCTGTCTGCACTTTTCCATTTTCATCTTTAATAGCTGATCTCCTTAGCTTAAAATTCCCAGTAAGCTTCTTAATTTCTTGGAACAGTTCACGTGTATTGTTCTTATCAGAATAAACTTCAATTCTTTTGCACGTCTTGTAGTAATGATCTCATTTTTGTCTCGACGGATTTCCCTTCTTATCTGCGCTGAAAGTTGGTTGTATTGAGGGGTGCAATGAAGGCCTTTGACTTTCAGTTCGCGGCGCTGTTCAATGAGGTCAATGGTTTCCTTGGAAAACCAGCAGTTATTCTTTTGATTTCTCGGCCGTTCTTTTATAACCTCATTCTTGGTAGTCCTAAACACTTGTTTAAGATCGGACCAGTTGTTGATGGTGTCTTCATGTCTGAGCTTTTGCTGTAGGATGGTTTCAAATCTTTCCCACTCCTTTTTGCTATTTATATGTTGGCTTGTTATATGCTGGGGTCTCTTACAATTTTTCAGATGAATCTGCAACTTAGTCACCAGCAGTTGGTGGTCTGATCCACAATCTGCGCCTGGTTTTGTTTTGATGTTCTCAATACTGGATTTCCACCTTGATGGTATTAAGCAGTAATCAATCTGATTCTTGTACTCTTCGTTTGGTGACGTCCATGTGTATAATCTTCTTGGATGGTGTTTGAAGAGGGTGTTAGTTATGACCATGGATGTACTCTGGCAGAATTCAATCAGTTTTTCTCCCCTTCCATTCCTTACGCCGAGCCCGAAGTTTCCGGCTATATTTGTTTCAGTGTAATCTGCTAACTTTTGCATTGAAGTCGCCCTGAATGATGGTGACTTCGCTCTTTGGGAGGTGTGATACTATCTCTGCTAAAATGTTGTAGAATTCATCGATTACTTCTTCCTCGGCAGCTGATGTTGAAGCGTAGACTTGTATCAAATTTAGTTTATTTGGTGTGGAATTGAGTTTTACCACGATTATTCTATCGTTGACTGCTATATATTTTATTATTGAATGGGACCATCTTTTGTCCACAATCACAGCCACACCATTCCTAGAGTTGGTACCATTTCCTGAGCACATGATCTGGTTTCCGCCGGATGTTTTAAAATGTCCTTTATCTCTCTGGTGTGTTACGAATATGCCTAGAATTTTGATGTTACGCTTTTCCATTTCTCTTTCAATCTGACATAATTTTCCTTGCTGACGTAATCCTCTGATATTCCAGGATCCAATATACTGGGGTTCGTTGATCATAACGCGGCCTGTAGTTGCGCCCCCCGGAGATCCGATCGGGGCACTTACTCCGGAATTTAATTTGACTGCAGACAACATCATGATGGGTTTTCTTGGGAAGGGATTAATCAGAGTAGTTTCTCGTTGCTTTCTCTGATCGCAGAAGTATACCTTATTTCTAAGGGATACTACTCAAACGTAAATAATAATTTACGCTTGATACTAGTAGCGCTGCTGCCCACTACTACGTCCATTTTAGTCGGTTCTTACGACAGGCATGGACTACCGAGGGTGTATTCTGATCCCCACCCACAGGGGTAATTATCGGTTATACCATCTAAATAATAAAGTGAATTACCATTTCCGTTAATTTATTATAAATTAATTTTAATTAAATTGATAAATTTACTTACCAGGACACGCAGAAAGGTATGGATAATCTTTCTTCTTCTTCCAGTCTTCAATCCTTAGATTGGTTTGCTGCAGTTCTCCATGCTTCCCTATCATTACTCAATTCCTTTAGTTTTTTATAACTATTCTTCCCCATGTCACTCATTAATTGCTTCATATACTCCATCCTTGGTCTTCCTCTTCCTATATGGCCTTCAACGTCGCCCTATATGATGGTTTTTGTTAGACTCTCATGGCGTAGTAGATGTCCTATCATTTTAGCTCTTCTAACTTTTACGGTATGCCATAGTATTTTCTTTTCTTTTATTCTAATTAGTACTGCTTCATTCGTTATTCTATCAATCCATTTAATTCTTAACATTTTACGATAACACCACATTTCGAAGGCCTCTAGTTTTCTTTTCTCTATTGCACTGATTTTCCAGGTTTCACAGCCATATAAGGCAATACTCCATATATATATTTTTAAGAACCTTTTCCTTACCTCTAAGTCCATACTATTGGTGGTTAGTAAGTGTTTTTTATTCTGGAAAGCCCTCTTCGCTTGCGCTATTCTACTTCGAATTTCATCTTTACTACGGCCATCTTCTGTTATTTTACTTCCTAGATAATTAAAGTGTTGTACTTGTTCTATGCGTGCGTTATCTATGTATATATTATGTTGAGCAGGGTTTGTCTTGCTGCACGCCATAACCTGTAACGAGACAAACAGAGTGTCCAAGGCAAGTGGCAAACTCTCTTGGCTCGTCACACACCAATATATATAACGCTACCGACGCGCGCTCTTGTGTACCATCGACGCAAACTACTAATCGCACGTATAACATTTCCAAATCACAACATAGATAGCGCGGAAGAGTAAATACGTTGGAAACATACGCCGCCTGACTGGAAAACCAGATTTCCCCTTTAAACCCGGGAATGTAGAACTAAATTATTTATCTAGTTAAATTCAACTGATTGAAATCTATAGGATTCACACAATCAAATAATGATATGCATCGAAGAAAATGATTAATTTCGTGAATTTGAAATCATCATACTGCTAAGGAAATCTGGGCTACAGATAGCACAAATAGGAGCCAGCAACCTTGGTTCGATACCCCCTTTTGCTCCTTGCTAATTGTAGTGGGATTGTGAGCCGGACGGTATTAAACCACCGTTATACACGGACACGATTCACTACAACTTGAACAGCTACATTATAGACTGCACAAGCCGGCCGGTATTCACACCACCGGCATACACGGAAGTGCTACAGTCTATCCACGACCATCATTGGCCGTCCCTCCTACATAACTACAAAGTGAGAAATTGCCACCATTCAGTGACGGAACACGCTGTATCAGACTTCTACAAGTCATAGCTACCACGAAGAAGTGCACCGCAAGAAAAACCGTGAGTTGTATGTTCAATGATTCCCACCCCTTTTATGTAAAGTCCCTATACCTTATTTTTAATGTACACTCTTAAGAGTATAAAATATTTTGTTGTAAAATTTTAATAATGAAACTATTGTATTATTTGGTGTAAAATAAATAAAAAATATATACAAATGTGATTCATTACAAACCTTTGTCTTTTTTTTATTTAATCGCATTCCATATTTGTCCCATAATATTTTATTGACCTTAGTTAAAATATTTTACAGGTCATTTTCTGTTTCTGCGCAGAAAGCGATGTCATCAGCAAATCTCAGAGCGTTAATTGTTTCTCCACCTATTCTAACTCCTTGCTTTACTTCTATTCTTAGTTCTTTCATTACTTCTTCAATATATAGATTAAACAGCATGGGTGATAGGTTACAGCCCTGTCGTACACCCTTTTTAATTTTTGCTATTTCTTCTTTTCCATCTATACGTATTAATAAAGTTTGGTTTTTGTAAATTATATATGCATCTTCTGTCTTAATACTTAATTCCAATTGAATTCAGAATATCGAATAATATACTCCACTTTACATTATCAAACGCCTTCTCTAAATCGACAAAGGCTATGAATGTATCTTTGTTTCTTCTAATTTGTTTTTCAATTAGTACTCTCAGTGTTAAAATTGCCTCCCTTGTTCCTATGTTTTTTCTGAATCCAAATTGATCTTTACTCAGATTTTCTTCTATCTTTTTATCTATCCTGTTTTTGATTATTCTGGTGATAATTTTGGCGGCATGTGTGATGAGGTTTAATGTTCTGTACTCTTCACATTTTTGTGTTCCTTTCTTTTTTGGAATTAGTACCACAATACCCTTCTCAAAATCACTTATGGTTCTTCCCTTTAAATATATTTCATTGCATATTTTGTACAGTTCTTTTTTAACAACTACGTCTGTGTATTTAAGTAACTCTGCTGGGATTTCATCTACACCATACGCTTTATTGTTTTTAAGGGAGTCCATCGCATGATCAAATTCTGCCTGCAAGATATAATCACCTTTATCATCCTCATCTACATTATCTTCTTCCTCAAATATCATAGTTGAATTATCTTCATATAATTCTTCCAGATATTCTTTCCATCTTTTAGCCTTTTGATCAGCTTCTAGTAATAATTCGCCGTTTTTGTTTACTAGGGTTCCTGCGTTTTGTTTCCTTTCACGAAAAAGCTTTTTGGTTTCTGAAAACGCCAGGTCAGTTCTTCCTTTTTTTAAAAATTTTCTATTCCCTTACATTGCTCATCTAGCCATTTTTCATTCGCTTGTTTTTATCTTCCTTTGCACTTCATTTCGTATTCTTTTGTATTGTTGTTGTTCTTGAGTGTTAATTTGAATTTTATAACTTCTTCTTTCATTTATTAGCTTAACTATTTCGTCTGTCATCCAAGGCTTCTTCGACTCTTTCTTTTGGGTTCCTAATACTTCCTTTGCCTGGATCTTTAGAATTTCCTTAATATTTTCCCATTTATTTTCCTCCGACTGACAGTTATCCATTTGTATGTTGTTTTATGCTTTCTTACATTTCTCTTTCAATTCTATTCTCTTCTCATCTTTCTTAAACACTTCTAAATTCCATTTATTTGTGAATACACCTTTCTTAATTTTTTTGTACATTAGATTTGTTTCCATAATAATTAGATTGTGATCGCTGTCAATATCAGCACCAGGATATGTTTTGCATTGTTTAATTTGATTTTTAAAGCGTTGTTTAGTAATAATATAATCGATTTGATATCTTGCTGTATCTCCCGGCCTCTTCCAGGTATATAATCTTCTTTTATGATGTTGGAAAAAAGTGTTTGCAATTGTCAATTTGTGTTGTGTACAGAACTGTATTAGTCGTTCCCCTCTCTCATTTCTGGTTCCCAAGCCATAACTACCCGTTATGTTACTTTCTTTCCCTTCGCCTACTGCTGCATTCCAGTCGCCCAGGATTATAACATTCTCCCCTGCTTTAGTCATCGCCATTATTTAATCTATTTTATCATAAGTTTCTTCAACTTCTTCGTCATTGTGTGATGATGTTGGCATGTATACTTGGATAATCGTTGTAATAGCAGGTTTAGTATTAATTTTAACCATGATGATCCTATCTGTACATTGATAGTAGCTGATCACACTTTCTCCACACTGTTTATTCATGATGATGCCTACCCCAGTATGTCCATTTTCCGAGCCTGTATGAATGAATCTGTACTCATCACTCCAAAAGTCACCGGGATCTGGCCATCTTACTTCACTTATCCCTATAATGTCAATATTTAGTCTTCTCATTTCTAGTTTTAAATTTTCAAACTTTCCGCTTCTTCTCAAGGTTCTTACATTCCATGTGCCTACTCTTTTATAGTTTTGTTTTGTTTTACTCAAGGTAGTCTCCACCCGGACATCCGAACGGGAGACTAGTTTACGTCCGGAATCTTTTAAAATGAGTTCACAATCCATAACTGCAGATACTAGGGATAATAAGGTGGTGGTTTCCCGTTTCCTTCCTCCTCGCAGTTTTATAACCCTTTAGATGGCTGCCATCTTCACTTACAAATGTTTGGTATGTAGCTGTACCGATCTCCTTGATCTCCACCTACATCCAATACTGGGGAAGCTGCTGCCCTTCCCCAGACCCTTTTGGTCGCCTCTTACGACAAGCAGGGATTGCTCTAGGCCTATTCTATCCCGGGACCCAGACGGAATAATGTGATGTCCTCTTAACATATTAATAAAATAAGATCAATATAAAATATAAATGTACATACCTGGATTTTATTCTAGATAAAAAAATTAAACCCAGAGTTTCCAATTAGGATACAATACAACTTTGGCCAAATGTGAGACTGTAGCCAGTAACATTTTTAATTGTGCACTGGCGGATAATCTTTATCTACACATAACCACATGCATTGACATGAATACCATATAATTGCTCAAAATGTTTTTTTGCTATGTTTTCCATATCCCTACCATACTGTACTGATCTATTAAAAATATTGTGACATGTTACATTATATAAATTTAAAAAAATGTATTGTATTAATAACTTACTTGCTATTGAAGCTATTGTACACAATTGAATATATAGTATTTTTACAGCTCGTAGTTTGTCGCATCTTACAAATCCGACCAACATTACTTGCAGTAAGTCTGGACAATCTTTCAAGTCTCCACGTTTCGCTAGATGCTTGATCTCGAGTTTTAATTTCTATCTGTGTCCGATTAACTTCATTCAGTGTTCTATGATAAAAAAATGTTTAATATCATCTTTATTTATAAATAACAAAATATTAATTTTTTTTATGAATTACTTCACAAATGTATCCATTTCTTTAATTAAATCGGCATTGTTTATGTTTCTTACATTGTCCAACAGTTCAGCATTTCCGTATTCTTTATCAGCCCTTCCTGATGTTTTGGCACTTATTTTAGGAATTTTTTTTATTGTTCGTCGTCTTTTTCGGCATAAATTACGTTTATACAACGTTCGTTTCAAAAAAGATTTTCCTATTTTTCCTACATATACATTTTATATTTTTGAAGGATTGATTATTAGTACAAAATTACAAACTTTAAATAATTCTATAAATACCTGGGCTGGTCTGAGCTACGTATTTTTTAAGTGTACGTAAGTATTCTTTCGAATTGAAACTTATTACTGCTGCCGAACCCGAGTTGTATACGAACTTTTTTGCGTAACATTTATACGTTTACCCCCCAAAAATGTATTTATTACGCTATTAAATTGTTCGCAAATATTATTATTAAACTATTTGCACTTTTAGATAGACGAGAAACAATAATATTTATTTCCTCTGATATTTTTTTATATTTACTATCGACATAATAATTTGCGTTTTTATAGTGATATTTCCTTTCTTTAAAAAAATAAGAAGAACATTTATTGTGGTTATTTAATAACCGATGGTTTGGTGCATTAATTATATCAAATCGAAGTGCAAAAATAAAATAAATATATTGTTAATTTATTGGTACTTGAAATAATACTCGTTTTTCAACTCAACTTTACCTGATATCTTTTGAGATAGTTGTACATTTTGTGATTTTCGATATTTTATAGCACAAGTAATATCGGTTCGAAGCTTAAGAATATTTTCGGATATTTTTTCCTTATATCAATTGGTATTTCAGTTCGTTTACTTAAGGCCATCATTTTTTTTAAATAATTCCTTAGTAAATGATTCCGGCATTCAATTTTTTCTACTCTTAGTGCATGGCCGTAAGGAAGTATATGATTTAAACTCCTATAAATGTACAAGTTGAAATCCAAGGAAATGATGAGGTGATACAAGAAAATGAAACAATTAGTACTTTTAAAGAGGATTTGATTGCTTGGGCTATTGAGTGTAAAGTCTGTTAAAGTACTGTAAAAAAATTGTTGAAAATCTTGAAAAAAGAAGAACTGTAAATACTGAGAATCTACCTAATGACTGTAGAACACTTTTACAAACACCTACAACACTAATATTGATCCCGGAAATTATTATCATTTTGAATTGGCAGAAGGGATTAAAAGATATGCAATGCCCAATTTGAAGGACATCAAAATTGCTATTGGCATTGATGGATTGCCCTTAACTAAGAGTAGCAATAGTCAATTATGGCCGATTTTGGCATTTATTGTTGATGAGATAAAAATTGTATTTCCAGTAGGAGTTTATCACGGGAATGCCAAACCTAAGGATAGCAATGATTTTATGGCAGATTTTATTTCTGAAACTAAAGATCTTTTGGCTAATGGCATTTATATTGATGGTTCTATTAAAAAATATCTGTTCATGTTTTTGTGTGTGATGCTCCAGCAAAATCTTTTATTTTGAAAGTAAAAGGACATTCTGGATTTTATTCCTGTACTCGGTGTACTCAAGAAGGTGTATATTTTAAGAACAGAGTGTGTTTTCCTTATTCTAAAGATAAATCAGATGAAAGAACCCATGATGCTTATCTCAATAAGTTAAACGAAGAACATCATGTTGGAAATACATTATCATCACTTGTGGAATTGCCAGGATTGGATTTAATCCGAACATTCTCATTAGACTACATGCATTTAGTTTGTCTTGGAGCTGTTCGAAAACTAATTCTCCTTTGGTTAAACAAAGGACCTTTACTAGTTCGTTTACCAAATTGTGATGTTCTTAAACTATCAAAATCATTGTTAGAAATTAAATCATTTATCCCATCAGATTTTGCGAGGAAAACAAGGGAAATTCAAGACATAAATAAGTGGAAGGCCACTGAACTAAGATTGTTTTTACTTCATGTTGGACCAATTGTTCTAAAAAATATCGTAAAAGAAGATGTATTTACAAACTTTATGTCTTTGCATGTTTCTATGTTGATACTAATTTCTCCAAATCGGGCATGTTACTTAGAGTATGCTAAAGAACTTTTAGACTATTTTGTTAACACATTTCAAATAATTTATGGTCGTGAGCATGTATCACATAATATTCATGGACTGCTACATTTATCAGATGATTACAATTATTATGGTCCTCTTGATAACAGTAGTGCATTTGCATTTGAGAATTACATGAAGGAGTTGAAGTCTAATTTTAGAAAACATGATAAACCTCTCGAACAACTAATCAACAGATATACTGAGATATACAGCCAAACACAGACAAATACGACATCATCAATTCTAAAACAACACAAAACGCTCTCTAAGCCACACAGGAATGGGCCATTAGTTGGTGATATTAATGGAATACAATATTGTCAGTTAAATGTTAATAAAATAAAAATAAATATATCAGTAGATAAAGAAAGTTATATTCTAACTAAAGATGGAGAAGTTGTCAAGTGCTTGAATATAATACATTATCTAAATAACATTGTACTAATTGGAAAAGTATTTGAAATAAAAACAATGTTGTATGAAAAACCAATTAACTCAACAATATTTGACATTTTTATTGTTAAAAATCTGTCTTCTAGTTTAAAAACCTGGAATGTTTCAGAAATAAAAAAAAAAGTTATGTTAATAAAAATTGATGGTTTATCGATAGCAATGCCTATAGTCCATACATAAATAAAAATGTCTATTATTGTATATATTTTGTATATAAATGTAATTTAAAAAGTAATAACCATTAACTGCTAAAAATTCTAAGAAATAAAAATGCCATTTTATAACATACACAATTAACTAATAATATGTAAGTTAATACATTATTTTATTTTAATCATTGTTTTAACTTAATTTAAATTTTTATTTTTAGATGTGGAATGTTATACATTTTTTAAAAGACGATTCAGTAGAATCTGTTCCTAATTTTTGGTTAAAAAAACAATAAAACATGTGCATGGCCGTTATTAAAAAATTCAACTAAAAAAATGATAGAAAGAAGAATACAACCCAATGAAATAGATTTTAAATGGTTACCTGCTAGAATTCTTGGTAAAAACTATGGTAAGTAATGGTTTAAACTATTAATACTATATATTTTATTATTATTATGCATTTAAACAAACAATTTTGAAATTGAATATATTATCTTAGAAAGTTTAGAAGCTGCACGTATAAAAGCAAATAAAGCTCTATACCTAACAGATTTATCTTCAGCAAATGAAGACATTGCTAACACTAGTAATAAATTAAAAAGAATTCCAAGTCCTCCAGCTCTAAAAACAAGTAATAAATTAATTGAAATTATTGGAATCTATTACATTTATCTAATTAAAAATAACCATAACCCAGCAGTTAACTATATAATCTACATCTGTAGCTGTTGTTGATCTTTATACTATACATTTATGTTTTCATTGATTTCAAAATAAAATGTATAAATAGATAAATATTTCTCATTTTATATAAATCAGTTTTTATAAATATATTCATTGTTTATATTTTACTATCTATAAAATTTAATAAATGTATTATTTGTATTTTTAAATAGATAAAGAGAAAATTTCTACTAAGAAATATATTGATTTTAATCTATCAGACTCTGACTCTGAAAATATTATGTACGACTCTGATAAGGATCCGAATACAGTCAACCTTCTGAGATCGGTATAACTATATTATATTTAATTAAATGTAAATTCTTTACAATTGGTTTACGTACACTTATTTTTATAATTTATACTATATTTATTTGATTATAATATGTAATTTGTACTTATTATGTCTTGTTTAGTTAATGCAACACCAGATAAATGTTTTTCAAAAAATTTTATTATAACAATGATTAATTCACCAATTGGGAAAATTATGGTTGAAAATATCAGTTCGCCACATTCTTTGCAATGTTTTTCCCAGCCATCTACCAGCCAATGTACACCACAAACTGCTGCTACAGTTAAACGATCATTATTCTTATCTGAACCGCCTACCAAACGATTTGTTTCAGGTGCAGTTAAAAATCTACTATATAACAGTAACATATTTGATTTTAGTTTTAATAATTTAAATCTAAGAGTGATTATTGTATCTATAAATAAAAGATAATATATAATTATAATCTTATGATATACTATGATTTATACAGATACAACTGCAGTTTCTACTTTAAATGCAAAAATCAACAAACAAAAAGAAAATTTTTTAATGCCTCCTGAAGGTAAGATAAATATTATAATTAAACCATGATTAACTAACTAGGTATGTCAGCAACTTTACTGATTCTAGTATTAATACGCGCAGCCAGTTTATTCCAATATAATGTGACGTCAGCCGCTAAGGATTTTATTTTTGGCGGGAGTGTGGAATATACTAAATACTGATAACAAATCCTTGGCGGATGACATAGCACGATGCGTATCATTTGATTGCTGACATACCTAGTTAGTTAATCATGAATTAAACCTTTTTAATGAATTTTAAATACATATTACCTATTACTATTATCAAGTCCCGTGTCACTTAATTTGTATTTTATTTTAATGCATTTAGGAATTGATTAATAACTTGATTTTTTTGTATTAAGCAAAAGTAAAACTATAATAATCCTATTACATTTTATTTAAACATTTAATTAATGCTCTTAATTTACAAAATAATTATTTATTAACTTATTCAAATATTATCAAATATTAATTTATAAAAATATGTAATTGATAAAAATGAAATAAATCTTTTTGAATTTTTATGTTTAATAATTCTATTAGAAAAAAAAACTGAATTAATTAGTAATTACTAATCTATTATATAAAAATAAGTCCGGTTTTCCTCCCTGACGCTATAACTCCAGAACGCACGAACCGATTTCCACGGTTTTGCATTCGTTGGAAAGGTCTTGGGCTCCGTGAGGTTTATAGCAAAGAAAATTCTGGAAAATTCAGGAAAAATTCAACAGAAAAGTGGGGAAATCGTTTTTCACATACAGCGCCATCTATTATACATAGCATGTACTTCAAACCAATAGCAACGGTGCGTGATAAAGTGTGTGACAGATATCATTATTCTCTGTTCAGTTAATTTCATTTATTGTAAATTATATGGATCGTGCATTTGAAGTTAAATTCAACACTATGTCCATAGTCCAAAATGCCTAGAGAACGACGTGCGAACATCGGCCGCCGCACAAGACATGCAAGCCAGCAACAAGTCTATTCAAGGAACTTAAGAGAAGAAAGACAAAATATAATAAGAGAAAATGACCGATTGAGACATCGCGTGAGCACACGAAGATCATTGGCATCATACAATCGCTTGGCATTCCAATATGATCCCACTGCGAACTACAGTGATGATGAAAATTTGGATATTGGACGAATGACGACTATATGCCGATATTGCAATGCGGTAAAGTTCAAAAGAGAAACGGTTGGATTGTGCTGCGCAAGTGGAAAAGTCAAACTGGATCCATTACTTACACCACCACAGCCACTGAAAACATTGTTTGATGGAAGTGATCCCGATTCCAGCCATTTTCTTCAACACATCCTTGAATACAATAACTGCTTTCGCATGACTTCCTTTGGAGCTAATATCATTCGAGAAGGCGGCTTCATGCCGACTTGCAAGGTAAAAGATACAACACACATAACCAACACATAATTGCAACACATAACAACTTCATATACACCACACACTACACCATCACACGATTTACAATGTATTCATGAACAAATTTTAATGATTATTTGCAATTACAGATACAAGGTCAAATATATCATTTGCATGGTTCAATGGTGCCAACACCAGATGAACCGCATCAATTTCTGCAAATATATTTCATTTCGTCGATGGTGGATCAGCTGAACGTGCGGTGCAATATACAGGGAGCACAACAGTTAAAGAGACGAATTATTGAACAGTTGCAAGCATTTTTTCACGCTAATAATGCTGTGGTTAATATGTTCAAAACAGCATTGGAACGAATGCCATCGGATACGCACAAATTTGTCATAAGAGCGGATTGTACTCCGACAGGTGAACATGTGCGAAGATTCAATGCACCCACCGTTAATGATGTTGCTGCAATTATTGTTGGCGATCCAACTAAATCACGAGACATTGTCGTTCAGCGAAGAAGCAATATCATGCATCGTGTAAACGAGACACATCGTTTGTACGATGCGTTACAATATCCAATCATTTATTGGCAAGGGCAAGACGGATACGACATCACGTTGAAGATGGTCGATCCAATTACAGGTACAATATTCACACACTAATTATTTCCATTATTACTTTTATTGGTTTCCATTAACAATTCATTTAATTTTGCATTTTCAGGAGTATCAACGAATAATAAAAATCTAAGCGCAATGAATTACTATGCGTATCGTATGATGATTCGTACACATGAGGAGAATGTCATTCTGAAGTGCGGTCGGCTATTCCAGCAATTCGCTGTTGACATGTATGTCAAAGTCGAGACCGAACGTTTAGCGTTCATCAGATTCAATCAGCCAAAGCTACGATCTGAGGACTATATACACTTGCGTGATGCTATTCAGTCAGATGGTGATGTTCAGAATATTGGACGACTGACGATTCTCCCATCAACTTATATCGGAAGCCCACGCCACATGCACGAATACGCTCAAGACGCTATGACGTACGTGCGAAATTATGGAACTCCGGATTTATTTATTACGGTCACATGCAATCCGAAGTGGACGGAAATTGAACGCGAGTTGGAACCGGGTCAAAAACCGCAAGATCGCCATGACATAATCGCCAGAGTATTTCAGCAAAAACTCAAGGTTATGATGGATGTGCTTACTAAGTATCGAGTTTTTGGTGACACACGTTGTTATATGTACTCGGTGGAATGGCAGAAGCGTGGACTACCGCATGCTCATATCCTAATTTGGTTGCTGAACAAATTACATTCAAATGAAGTGGATGACATCATATCAGCTGAAATTCCTGATCCAGTCACTGATCCCCGTCTACACGACATTGTGACGACACAGATGGTGCATGGACCGTGCGGTGCATTAAATCCATTATCGCCTTGCATGGCTGATGGAAAGTGCACAAAACGATATCCGCGACCGTTAGTTGCTGAAACAGTCACAGGGAACGATGGATATCCAGTTTATCGTCGGCGTTCAAAAGAAGATAACGGTCGAACTATCAAAGTTAAAGTTCAAAATCAAGAGATTGAGATCGGAAATGAATTCATTGTACCATATTGCCCGCTGCTATCACGAATTTTCGAAACACATGCAAACGTTGAGAGTTGTCATTCGGCCAAATCAATCAAATATTTGTGCAAGTACGTCACAAAAGGCAGCGACATGGCTGTGTTTGGTATTGCGTCGGAAAATGTGAATGACGAAATCAGCAACTTCCAAATGGGCAGATACGTCAGTACTAATGAAGCACTGTGGCGATTATTGTCATTTCAAATTCATGAAAGATATCCCACAGTTGTACATTTAGCAGTGCATTTGGAAAATGGCCAAAGAGTTTACTTCACTGAGGCTAATGCGGCACAACGAGCTGAGAGACCACCATCGACAACATTGACTAGCTTCTTTGCAATGTGTGAAGCAGATCCATTCGCAGCGACGCTGATGTACGTTGAAATGCCCAAGTATTACACTTGGAATCAATCAACAAAGAAATTCCAACGTCGCAAACAAGGAACCCCAGTTCCAGACTGGCCACAGGTGTTTTCAACTGATGCACTAGGTCGTATGTACACTGTTCATCCTAGAAACGATGAATGTTTTTATTTGCGACTGCTGTTAGTAAATGTACGTGGACCGAAATCATTTGCGCATTTGAAAACTGTGAATGGCCACCAATGCCAAACATATCGAGAAGCATGTCAACTATTGGGTTTGCTGGAGAACGATTCTCATTGGGATTTAACACTTGCAGATTCAGTTGTTTCATCAAATGCGTACCAAATACGAACGCTGTTCGCAATTATCATCACCACATGTTTTCCTTCACAACCAATTCAGTTATGGAACAAATACAAAGACGCCATATGTGAAGATATCTTGCATCGCTTGCGTATTCAAACGAATAATCCTGACATCCAAATAACCGATGAAATCTACAATGAAGGATTGATTCTGATTGAGGATCAATGCTTGACTATTGCAAACAAGCTACTGATTGAAGTAGGAATGATTGCGCCAAATCGATCGATGCACGATGCATTCAACCAAGAATTAAATCGAGAGCTGCAATACAATGTTGATACATTGCAGGAATTCGTTAGAAATAATGTTCCGTTGCTGAATGAACAGCAAAAACAAGTATACAAAACATTAATGCAAGCGGTGGACAATAATACTGGTGGTCTATTCTTCCTGGATGCACCTGGAGGAACAGGGAAAACATTTGTCATTTCATTGATTTTGGCCACTATTCGATCAAGATGTGACATAGCTTTGGCGTTAGCATCATCTGGAATTGCGGCGACTCTTCTAGATGGCGGTCGTACTGCACATTCTGCGCTTAAGTTGCCACTCAATTTAAACACAATTGATACTCCAACGTGCAATATTTCCCGATCCAGTGCAATTGGAAAATTGTTAATGCAATGCAAGCTCATTGTTTGGGATGAGTGCACAATGGCACATAAGAAATCACTTGAAGCACTTAACTTCACACTGAAGGATCTTCGGAGAAATAACAACATCTTTGGCGGCTTGATGATATTGTTGGCAGGCGATTTCAGGCAGACGTTGCCAGTAGTTCCCCGTGGAACGCCTGCAGATGAATTGAATGCTTGCCTAAAGGCATCACCTTTATGGAATAACGTAAAAACATTATCGCTAACCACTAGTATGAGAGTTCAACTTCAAAATGATCAAAGTGCTGCACAATTTTCCAAACAATTGTTAGATCTTGGAAATGGAAAAGTCCCAGTTGATGCGACATCTGGATTAATTACTCTTACCAACGACTTTTGCCGATTTGTAGACACTCAATTAGTTCTTATTGAAAATGTTTTCCCAAACATTAGTGAGAATTATAAGAATTATGCTTGGTTAAGTCAACGAGCAATTCTTGCAGCAAAGAATAATGATGTCCACGCACTGAATTTCACCATTCAATCAAAAATTGCTGGCGATTTGGTGACATACAAATCCGTTGATTCAATAACAAATCCCGATGATGTAGTAAATTATCCAACGGAGTTTTTGAACTCTCTGGAGATACCAGACACAGGTACAGTTATTTTGATACTGCGTAATTTGAATCCACCGCGACTTTGCAACGGTACTCGACTTTCGGTAAAGAGACTTATGCCGAATTTAATTGAGGCAACCATTATTAACGGAAAGTACGCAGGTGAAAATGTATGTATTCCTCGAATACCAATGATTCCGACTGATCTTCCGTTTGACTTCAAACGATTGCAATTCCCAGTTCGCCTTGCGTTCGCAATGACAATTAATAAGTCGCAAGGCCAATCGCTGAGTGTTTGCGGGATAAATTTGGAAAATCATTGTTTTTCACATGGACAGTTATACGTTGCGTGTTCACGAGTTGGGAAACCATCCGCTTTGTTTGTGTTAACGTCAGACCAAAAAACAAAAAATGTGGTTTACCAAAGAGCACTACAATGAAACAATTAAATAACACTTCATTTTAGTAGGTAATTGAAATGAATTTATTACTGTTGTGAAATGAAATAAATATTTTCCTTTTCAAATATATAACAAAAAAATTTTTTTTTCTTTATCTTTTAATCACCAAACGAAATGTTACATAAAACGAATCTGGTGGCGAAACGGAGTTCGCCGGGTCTGCTAGTTACATATACAATAATATAATATGAATAAATTATGTTCAAATATAATTTAGTTAATAATATGATTGTTAATAATGTTAAATAATTGAAATCAATTATTTGAAAGGAATGTTATACAACTACTACTAGTAAAATTGTATGTGATTATTGTTACATATTTTCAGAAGTTTGTTATAAGTGCATTGACAAAAATTAAATATGATATAGCTGGATTAACTCATACAGTTATTGCATCTCATTTAATATTGGATAGCAATCAAAATAATTTGTCGTCATTATTACATACATTCCAAGAAACTTTTGTTTTGGATGAAATATTTCCCATCAAGACAAATGATGAACTTGAAGATTTTGAAAAAAAAATTGAAAATGATAAGCATTTCAGATTTAATATTGTACGTTTAATTAACAATTATTAGTCCCATAAAATACATTTAACATGTTAATAAATGTATTATTTATTCATTTATAAAATAATATTTTTTATCTTTTCTTTCCAGATCTCAAAACTATCATTAATGGTTGGTATAAAAATGTTGGTGACAGCGTGCGGCGATTAATGGCCAAAATGTTTGAAGATGACATTTTGGTAGAATACTCCTTGCAAGGTTTTAAAAAAAAGAAATGTTTTCAAAAACTTGGAACTTATCGTTTACTAATTGGTAAATTAGTTTATTTTGTTCCTTAGTTAAAATATTAATTAAAGTATTTTATATTTTATTCACAGATGCCATTAGAATTCACCGAAAGTTTAGTAGTTTGATTGACAGGGAGTTCGACATACCACTTGCAACTTGGATAGCTCACGCCAAATTTGGATTATTAAATAAAAATAATGATAAATTATAAAATATTTGATTATACACTAATAATTAATCCCAAGAAGGATTTTTTTTGTAAAAGTTGAAATAATAAATCTGTAATAAAAGTATAATAATTGTGTTATTTTTCTTTAATTATTTTAGGTTTCTTGTTCATACTATAAAAAAAAATAATTATGTATTATTTTGTATCCTGAGTAGATATTTCAAAATATAAAAGTAATATAATACATTATAATATCAAAAGAATGAGTAGTGGAAAGACAAATCATTTATATACATATTGAAAAGTGCACAAAGATAAAAAAAAACATTTTCTAAACCAACCACTTTTTTGTGAAAATAAGTATGTTTTAGAAACATTAAAATTTGGAACTAGGAATATGACAATCATTTTGATACAATATTAGGATAAAATGTTCAAAATGTGATTGGAATATTATGTTATTGCTTATAACATAATGTTATATAAAAGTTAAAAATTTAATATTCTTTCAACGCAAAATAAAGTGGCCAAATACAGTCATTAGAACATTCTTTAAACATTAAAATTATGTTATTTGCATACATTTTGAATAAAATAAGAATATTATTATTAGTTTAAAAATGTTTTTAAAATGTTTATAAAATATAATATTGCTGTCTGGGCTAAGTTTTAAAACCGTAGTATGCATGAAAAAAATCAAAAAAAATCTAACATTTTATGTACGTTGTTATTTTAAGGTTAGATCAACTGAACATAAATTAAAATTTGCTGAAAGAAAAAAAATGATTCAAAATAAATTTCGCTCAGAAATGGGTTTGTTGGTTGATGTAGTTTTACAAGGTAAAATCTATACATATAGTTGAATTTTCAGTTTTTTTTAACTACAAAGTATTCTGTTGTTATGACTAATATTTTTTTAGGCAAAGGAAATACTAATGACGGAAATACAGCGCGAAGATTTTTTAATTACCCAGAAAAAAGTGCAAACATTACTGGAATTAAGCTAAATTTAATAAAACGTTTTTCAAATATTTTGTCTGCCATTGCTAGCGGAATCGAAGTTAATCCGGAAGCGTTTGATGCCTCCTTTAATGCTTTGGATACAGCAAAATTATTTGTGAACCTGTATCCATGGTATTATATGCCTTCCAGTGTTCACAAGATTCTAATACACGGAGCCGATGTTATACGATTTGCAATTGTTCCTATTGGTAAATTATATTATAACTTACGTTTTTTAAAGTTTTTATAATTTTATTATTAATGTTAGGAAAACTTTCCGAAGAGGCACAAGAAGCAAGAAATTAGGACTACAAACATATAAGAGAACATCATACCAGAAAACATTCTAGAATAAACACTAATGCAGATTTGTTTCATATGCTTCTAGTCTCATCCGACCCTTATATATCTTCGATTAGTAGACATTTACCTGAAAAAGATATAGGGACTTTTTCGGATGATGTAAAATCTTTATTAATATTCCCCCAGATCTCTATAAATGAAAATTTAAATAAATCATTTTCAGATATGGATTTAAGTGATTAAAAATAATTCTTGAAATAAAATAAAACTGTATCTTGAAAAAAAGTTAATTAATGACTATTATAGTTACCAATTTTTTTTTTAAATAAATAATTTCTATGCACTACATTTATACACAGATGCAACCAAACTTATATTTTTGAATAGCTGGGAACTTTCTTTACACGTAATGTGCATTGAATATATGGTAAGGTTGAGTAATTTTTAGAAATAGTCTGCTAAAGTTAAAAAAAACGTAAAAAAAACTTGAACATTTTTTTAATTTCCGTAAAACATTAAAAAAAAATATATTTTTTTTTGTACCTATATTTTTTATTTATTTAGAGGTACTTAAAATTCAAATTAATTATATTAAAATTAAAAATATATATATATTATTATAAGAAAAATGTTCAAGAAAAAAGTAAATATTTCAATAAAAACAACGATTTTACCATAAATTCAACGTACACTCAACGCTGTAAGTCACGTTAATTTGTATGTAGGAACTTCAAATTCTGTAAAAAGGTTCCTTGGGTTGTATATTTGAACATCATTATCAAAAAACATGTACAAGTTTAAATTTAAAATTGAGGGTTTTTGCCACGTAAATTGACGTTTCAGACCACTGTGCGACGGTATGTGTGTGTAACGTGTTTACGTGTGTGCATTATAACGCCTCGACTCCTTCGTATTTGCCGCTGAATTACGCGCCTGTCCGTTTAAAGTGTTTAAACCGATTTGTTTATTATTTCAATTGTGTTTTGAATATTATATAATGGGAGATAATAACGAAATAGTTACGGGTGATATCCCTGAAATTGAAGGTTGTATGCCTCTGCAGCCTGAAGAAGACGTCACTATTACTTCTCCAAAAGCTAAAAATAAAAATGGAAAAGTAAGTGATAATGATTAATATATTATTCAAATATTTAATTATTTAATAATTGATATTTCAAATTGTATTACGTATTTTATATCATTATTTATATGTTTTTAACAGTTTGTGTCCAGTCGTCTAAAAATAATTATAATTAATATTTATAAAGATATCATTACTTATACACCAGACAAAAAAAAGTGGACATTATTAACCGTAAAAGAGAGTTGTCTGGTTTGGGACGAGACACAGTAAGGAATACTATAAATGAATATAAAACGACGAAAACAGTATCATCTCCTAATAGAAAACGATTAAAGACTTCACTGTTTGAAAAAATTGATGATCTGGATCGCACAGGATTACGTCGTACAATTCATTCTATTTGGTTAAAACGTGAACTACCAACCATTGACCGAATTTTATTTGATGTAAACGCAGATCCGTCGCTTCCAAATTTTAAAAGGACGTCTCTGTATCGTGTCATCAAAAAATTGGACTTCGTATTTACCAAAAGAAAAAGGTGCAGTGTGCTGACCGAGAGGGAAGATATAATTGTTTGGCGTCGTCAGTATTTATACGATATTCGAAAATATAGAGCTGAAGGTCGATCAAATAATCTGGACGAAACTTGGTTGAACGCCGGCGATTGTGTCGATCGTGTTGGAAGGACAATACGGTTGTCTCCAAACACGATGCATTCAATAAAGGCCTCACAACCGGTATACCAAATTCAACAGGTAAAGGAAAACGACTCATTGTACTACACATTGGGTCAAAGAATGGTTTTCTGCCAGGTGGCCTACTATGTTTCGTTTCCAAAAAAAAATACGGGAGATTACCATGACGAGATGAATGGGGATAACTTCAAAGAGTGGTTCGAGTCCATTATCCATGTACTCGATCCAAATTCAATCATCGTCATGGACAATGCGCCGTACCATTCAGTGGAGCTGGAAAAATATCCAAATACCTCTTGGAAAAAGGCAGCTATATTGGAGTGGCTCATTTCCAGAGATGTTGTTCGTGAACGACCGCTATCGTCATTGTTGAAGCCCGAACTTCTGGCGATATCAAAAGAAATGCGACCACAATTTAAATCGTATGTAATCGACAACCTGGCCAAGGACAATGGACACACCGTACTCTGATTGCCACCGTACCATTGCGAATTCAATCCAATTGAATTAGCATGGGCGATGGTAAAAGGATACGTGAAACAGAAAAACACCACTTTTGAAATCGACGATGTTCGCCGACTGCTCAATACAGCGATTGAAAGGGTTACAGCTCAAAACTGGAAAAATTTTATAAAGCACGTAATTGAAGAAGAGGATAGAATATGGAAAGCGGACGATATCATAGACGAATTGACAGATGCAATGGAACCTTGTATAATATTTTTTTTTTTTTTATCATGTATTGTATTTTAACATGTATTCGTAGACATATATATTATACATAATATGTATAATATAAATGTCTGTGCATGTATTGTATTTTTTTTCATATTTTATATTTTTTTATCATGCTTTATATTTTATCATTTTTCATATATATTTTAACATGCTTTATGTTTTATCAGTCTTCGTGCGGCGTACATCGCAACCGTTTGTGTTTTACGTATTTCGCTCGCTTATCTACCGTCGCGCGTGTTTCTAAATCAATAATTCAGTGCATGGTGCAAAAATGGTAAAAACCAATGCTTCCCAATACTCGGGTAACAAACGTTCTAGCAGCGAAGCTCTTTCTCCGCGGTATGCGCATAAAAATAAATACTCTCCTCTCGCAATTCTTGACAATACAAATGATGACAACTCAGAGGAAACTCACATGGATCCTATGGAGGTAAGTCAAATAGTTCAAAAAATTCCCCCACTATATATTTACGATATCGTTGACTATATTGAGTTCATAAACAAGATCACACCTATGATAGTAGATAATTTTAATATAAATAACAAAAATATTTTCTTAAAGTTGAATTTATCAACGGTTTTCGACTACCGTACAATCACAAAATACTTATCTGAAGAAAACATTAAATACCACACCTATCAACTCCCCGAGGAAAGAAACCTATCTGTAATAATCAGAAATATACCTACTTCTATTCCCGAAGAAACCACCTTTTCGGCCCTCACCGAACTAAAATTGAACGTCACATCGGTCACACGTCTCCAAAATCGTTACAAATCTCCTATACCAATCGTTGCTGCCTTACTAGACAAATCCGAGAAAAACATATTCTCACTTGATCGCTTCCTTCATTGCGTTATCTCGGTCGAAAGTCGCAAAAGCGATTCGTCCATACCACAATGCAAAAATTGCCAACGTTTCCAACACACAAAAAACTTCTGCAACCTCCCCCCTAGATGTGTCAAATGCTTAGAAAGCCACCATTACTCCAAATGCACTAAGGATAAAAACATTCCATCTACATGTGTCAATTGTAATGAAAATCACCCTGCTAATTATAGAGGTTGTAAAATATACAAGCAAATAAAAAATAAAAAAAGTACCTCCCAACTATCCAAGAACGCATTAGTAACACATTACACAACAGAGTTGTGTATACGATAACAAAAATACCCAACCCATAACCAATATGGTTATCGAAAATCCCCAAAACCAAGTTTTAAACCAAACAAATCCCAACACAAGCAATACTCCAACCTATGCTGACAAAACTAAAAATAAAAAAAACAATCTTAAACAAGATGAAGAATTAAATAACTCAAATATCACCAACGAACTTATTAAGTCACTTATGCCCCTAATCAGCACACTCGTCTCACAAATTATCAAAAAAGTCATCGAAAATCTACCTGCTCTATTAAATAATATATATTTCGTCTAACATTATAAATAATCTTAATCTAGATATCATAAATTGGAATGCTAATGGAATCAAGAAAAATCGAAACACATTTGCAGCTTTCTTATCGGCTCATAATGTTGATTTTGCATGTGTGAGTGAAACGCATCTAATTGCTATTGATAAAATTAAATTCAATGGTTATACTACCTATCGCAAAGATAGGCTATTGGTTCGACCTTCAGGTGGTGTTGCTATAATAATCAAATCGAAAATAAAACATCAACTAACATATCTACCTGCTACACAAACTCTCGAATCAATCGCAATATCACAATTAACCAATCAATTACAACAATAATTAGTTCTTATCAATCATCTAGTTTTCAAATGTATATAAACGACTTTGAAAAAATATTAAATAGCTATCAAACAATTATTTTAGTAGGTGACCTAAATTTTAAGCATACAACTTGGAATTGTAAATCCACAAACGCTAATGGACGTAAACTTTATAAATACCTTGCAAGCAATCCTGCGATACTGTCAGCTCCAGACACACCCACATACTATCCATATGATCAAAGTAGAAGTCCTGATATTTTAGATGTAATTATACTATAATCAATTCGTTTTTCCATGCACCAAGAACCACTTTTCGAACTCGACTCGGGCCATTTACCTGTTAAAATTACATTAGATGCGTCCTTATCGTTCTCAACTCCTACTCGCAAACTCATCACCGGTAAAGCAGATTGGAAAAAATTCAAACAACACATAACAACAAGTCTAATTATCCCTAAAAATATATTAAATACCAACAGTGCAGACACTGCAGTAACACATCTACGTGAAATCATATGTCAAGCGGCCGAAGAATGCTCAGAAAAAAAAAATACGGTAATAAATTATAGTCCTAATCAACTTCCTCTCAACATTGTAAAATTAATCAAATCAAAACACCAAACCAGAAGACTTTGGCAATTGTACAGACAACCACCTAATCGAAAAAAATTAAATTACTTAACGAAAGAGGTTAAAAGACAACTAGAAGAACATAGAATTAACAGTTATCAAAAATACTTATCTGCTATACACCCAGCAGACTCAAACCTATGGACAGCGACCAAAAGATTAATTAAACCAAACTCAAATGAAATCCCCCCTTTAAAAGCGAGTAGTACTTACCTAAATACTGACTCGGAAAAATGTGAACTGTTCGCCCACACTCTTGAAAATATTTTCACTTTAAACAACTCTGCAATTGAAAACTCCACAGACAATCTAGTCAAACAAAAACTATGTGAGCCCAATATTTTTCCACAAAATATTTTACCTTACTCATGTCCAAACGAAATCTTAGACATAATAAAAAAATTACCAAAAAGAAAATCACCCGGTTACGATCTAATTACTAATGCTATTCTAAAAAATATTCCAAGGAAAGCAATTACTTATTTAACCATATTATTCAACTCCCTAATAAAAATTGGATATTTTCCTAAGGAATGGAAACTGGCCACAATCATCATGATCAAAAAACCAGGCAAAGATAACACTGACGCGCGTAACTACAGACCTATTAGTTTACTGTCATCAGTTTCAAAAATATTTGAAAAAATTATACACTCCAGGCTCACCAATTATTTAAATGCCATTCCGCATTTCCAATTTGGATTCATGAATATAAGCGATGGTTACGAAAAAAAACAACATACAGGTGCAGCCTTTCTAGACGTAGCCCAAGCCTTTGATCGGGTTTGGAATGACGGACTCTTATATAAACTAAAAATGTTAAACACCCCAAATGCTATTTACAATCTAATTAAATCCTACCTCACTGCTCGCTGTTTTAAAGTCAAAATAAACGACACTACTTCACAAATAAAAATTATAAATGCAGGTGTACCTCAAGGTTCAAAAATTTCTCCGTTACTTTTTAACCTATATGTTTCGGACTTTCCTACATCAATTAATACGGAAATAGCACTTTATACCGACGACAGCGCAATATATTGAAGCTCTACAGACGTTGAAACAGTGACAAAAAATATCCAAGACCACCTGAATGACATTCAAAAATGGGGAGATAAATGGAAAATAAAACTGAACCCTCAAAAAAGCACAGCAGTCCTTTTCACTAATCGTCGCCCCAAAACTCCCGGAAATTTAATACTGTACGGTAATAGCATTCCCTGGTCACCTAGCATCAAGTATCTCGGCGTAATATAAGACAGGAAACTAACTTGGAACCCACACATCACCTCTAAACTTTAACAAGGCTACCAGAGACTAAAGATACTTTACCCATTGTTAAACCGACAATCATCGCTAAGCTGGAAATGTTCTATATTGCTATACAAACAAATTTTACGACCACTACTTTTATACGCGGTCCCTGTGTGGGGAAATTGTGCTAATACCCATATACACAAGATACAAATATTTCAATCTAAAGTCCTCAAGACAATATCTAACGCCCCATGGTTTATACGTAATGCTGCACTGCACACGGACTTCCAGCTACCATCTATAACTGATTATATAAAGAAATTAACAATCAACTTCTTCAACCACTTACAGTCTGCTAGCAGCGCTAAATACTACAACCTAAGTGTCCCTCCTCCAATACGCCGTCTCAAGCGTGGACGTCCACATGACCTCCTACGCTAATTGTCTATTGTATTATTAGTTTCTCATATTTAATAATTCTTAATTAAATCTTAATTGTACATACCTATTAATGTTGTAAAAATATAGTTAGATCTAAGCTCATAAAACATTGTAAACTCTAATTTATCAATTCTTACTGATTTTGTAATTTTTTTTTTTTTATGTTAACCTTTTTCAAAATGTCAAATATTATATTCTTTTAGCCTTAAGTTTAGATGACCAATTGTCAGGAAAACTTTATAATTAAAAAAAAAAAAATGTTTTATCATGTATTATATTTTTTTATCATGCTTTATGTTTTATCATTTTTTTTATCATGTACTATATTTTTTATCATGCTTTATGTTTTATCATTTTTTTATCATATCTTTATGTTATATCGTTCTTTTTATCATGTATTATCATTTTTTTTATCATGTATTATGTATTATCATTTTTTTTTATCATGCTTTAATATTATAAAGTGTTACTAATTAAATTATAGGAATTTGTTTTTACGTACCTATAACATTAGGTAATAAAAAAAAAATTGAACAAAAGAAATTGTTATTGTACCGATAGTGTACACTGACGTATGTATGTGATTTTGTGGCACGCGACTGTGCGAGTGACGGTACGGAAAAATACATCACGAAGCACAGCTTCGCATTCCAACTGTTTCAGAGTATACAATGCAATTTAAGTTATTTGTACAGGTCGCTGGTCTACAATAGACTAAATACGTTGCTCTAGCCGTCGCGCCGCGACGGCAAAGTTCGAGACTGTGCTCGTAGTGAAGCCACGCCCCCATGCGCATAATCGGCCGACGAAGTCTGATCTCATTTGAAATAGACTATAGACTGGTTGATCAATATTTTTTTTAACAAATATAGATTTAAATATGGTATCCAATAATTTATAATCAGATTATACAACAGAGTTGTTTTCCCACAACCAGATTGTATGGGCCGGGAACGGACAATAATAGGCCGTGCGCCCGGTTACCAAAATACTTCGCGCTTAATACTTATTATACTAACACACCGACTGACCTTTGTAAAATTGTGTAAATTGTATATAGCTCAACTAGAATTGGTTGGGTTCGCCGCGCAAATACTAGTGAGCTATGTAGTGTAGTGGTGTGTAAAGTGTGTATATATGTTTGTGTGTATACTTAAATCTAAGACGAATAGGTAACTCTATAATAAATAATAGTAACTCAAATGCAAATATGGTATAAAATATGATATAATAATATAGAAAATAAGATACGGCCCTTTTGGCCCAACAAGTAAAAATATATATAGTAATAGGCCTAAACAAAATGCCGATTCGGCACAAACAGATATAATAATAATATATAAAATAATTAGGTAATAATTGCAAGTGTATAAACAGTAAATATCAAAAACTGTGTAGCCCTTATGATCAAACAGAATAAAATATTGATATAATAAAGTCTAATGAAAAAAAGTTATGGCCCTTCTGGCTCAATAACAGAATAATTATAATATAAAACAAAACGCTATTAGAGTAGTAACCTGGTATAATTAATATAGAATATAGAAAAGAAAAGCCCTTCTGGCCTCACAATAATAAAAAAATATATAGCCCTTTTGGCTCAACAGAGTAAATGTTATCAATACCTAATAATATAATAATAAATAAATAAATAGCAATAAAAAATAACTCACGGCTTGTCGGTGCACTGTTGGCCAGCTGCTACCTAGCCTATAATACACTAAAAAATTCACACTCAACAAAGATATACACAAAGGTATAAAAAGACGCAAATGCTACGACGATTGCGACAATGAATATAATATATGATAATAGTATAATGTAAATATAGCAATTCGCACACCGGTAAATAAAAATGATATAGTAACAAATATATGGCGATTAGCGCCCACGCAATAGAGTAAAAAAAATACAATAATATATATAAATAATTATAAAAAAAATAGCAATTTGTGCATATTTAAAAAGATATTGTTCACGACGCAACGGACTCTCTCACGGCGACGTACGGAGAAAGACAAAGATTGCGGCGGCCGTGTTAAGCTACGCGCACCGGCGAGCCGGCGGCGGCAGATAACACGCCGATACCTGATTTGCATATTATATTATTCACAAGATACAAAATATAATTAAAACAAAAATAAATATATAAAAATAACGGCTGGTGCGCGCGAGTGTTTGTGTGTGTGTGTGTGTGTGTCGATCGGCTGTTCCTCCGTAACCGATAGTATTTTATTATATTATTATTATTCTATGGCGGCAACACAGATGGTCCTACTAATAAACAACGTGAAGGTATTTAAAATAAAAATTGTTCTTAATTTTCATCTTCGATAATTTTTTTTACTACAATTTTATTCATTTATTAAAAAAAAAATATATATTTGCTATTATAAACAATAATGTATAATATTTTTAAAAAATACGATCAACATATTGAAAGAGTTCAATATAAAACTTTTTTACCTGTGAATAATTCACAACTTAATACACCTAATAAAACTACAACTTTTAGAATAGATAGTATGGATGTTTTTCTGAATATTGCAAATACAAAGTTTTTTATTTATGGTAGATATTTGCAAAACGATGGAAAAGATTACCCTAAAGGAACAAACATACAACTAATTGATAATTTTGTTCAGGCCCGTGCGCAGGATTTTAGAATGGGGGTGTTTTTAAAAAAAATGTAAAACATAGATACATCAATAATCAGCAAATAGTATTATAACATATTTATATTAATTTCTGAATAAGCCAACCATTTATATTTAAGCAACCAACTTCTTTGAAATTTGAAATTTCTTTTTTCGGAAACAGGAAATTTATAGTCTTCTGGAGGTGTCCAAATCAAATTTTGAAGTCCCGGAAACAAGTCAATAGTTTCAGTTGCAGGTTTATTCACATATAATTCTATGTCATGTTGGTGCACAATCTCTGAAAGTGACACTGATACATTTGTTTCTGGAGATGCATTTCTCGCTGGTTCAGTTGGTTGTGACTCGTTATTAAAACTATTTTCCTGTAAATAAAATGTAAAAAAAGCGGGTAAGTGAATATCGATCTGCTGTA
Organism: Rhopalosiphum padi; assembly: GCF_020882245.1. Taxonomy (NCBI): domain Eukaryota; kingdom Metazoa; phylum Arthropoda; class Insecta; order Hemiptera; family Aphididae; genus Rhopalosiphum; species Rhopalosiphum padi. Next base: position 77,753,819 of record NC_083599.1, read on the forward strand.
CATTAGGGGGTGGGGTGGACCTCGGACTATGGTAGGTTAAATTTGAATGCAATAATAGGTATCATTGTATACGAAAAACGATTCTGAACGGAGATGATTTGTCAGTCTAGGATATGTTAATATATTATATTTAAATATTGTCATATATTCTATTTTGAAACAAATTCAAACATTTAAGTAAAAGTTTCAAGATCTTACGTCAAGTATTTTTTAAAAATAACAAAAATCGAAAATTATTTATTAGTAAAACGTAATTTTACACGTGTATTTTTGACTTGAATTAAAACTTTAAACACTCGTAAATTTTTTTAAATCGAATAATCCTCAAACTTTTTTATAATTATTCTAAGCTTAACTTATGGACAGCATAGTATTAAATTTTCATTTCTTAGCTTTTGATAGTAAATTATTTATAAATTTTTAACTACCAAATAGTTAAAAAATATTCATGATTTTGACGAATTTTTGTCAATATTTGAACTTCAAATGCTAATAAAAAAAAATTGTGCCTATGTATTTTTATAATTTTTGAATGAGAGTTAGAACAAGTTATGTGGACCCTTCAATTAAATTTTCAAGTAATTTGTCCCAGCTAAATTTTTAAACCACCCCCAAAGTTTAAAATTGAAGCATTATTTCGACTAGTTATGCTGTACACAGGCACAAAAAAAAAAAAAAACACACATCATTGTAAAATCAATACATTCATCACTCCGTTCAGAATCTAAAATAATCAGATTAATTGAATAATAAAATTGTGCCCATAGATTTAAATAATGCATTTAATAAAATGTATTATATAAAATACTTTTACAACAATTAACAATAGATTTCAAATCACGAACGGGATGACTATTGACTATATTATGTTCTAAGGCACACGCGAAAAATAAACATACCTCTATGGCTCTATACTATAATAGTAGTCCAATTTAATTTTTAAAAATGATTTGAATTATTAGTATCGAATTAATAGTAATTATAATTAATTTTAATGTACTTACTATCTCATCATTTTCTAGCCGTGGTTTTTTGAAAAACTTTCGAATATCCATTTTGATGTTATTTCTAACGGCGTGTTTGTATAACACTATAACTAACGTCTCACTGTGAGCTTACAATCGTTGTGTATGAACTATGATTATAAACAACTTTTAAAATACCCGAAATCCGTTATCGTGTAATCTCGTGTTCCACTAATTGCGGTCGAATAAAATATTATTTTGCGACGTGTATGCTCTAATGCTCTATACTTATATTCATACATTTATTGACATTATATTTTATCGATAACAGCAACGATTACGAATGTCGATAAACAGCAAACGTGAAGACAACACTATATTATATTATTATAGTATTGTACTATTATGTTATACATTATTATTTATTACAAATAAGATTAGAAAATATGACATATACGTAATAGATCAAAGATGAAAAACACGATTTTTTCGGCCATGGGGGGGTTTGATCCCCAACCCCCCCCCCCTTGCGCACGGGCCTGATTTTGTTGTATATTTATTTTCTAATATTGTAGTTAAAAAAAATGGTAAAGTAGTGGATGAAAGCGAATATGTAGGAATTACTAGTACAATTAAAGGTGTGGCAAGTTATTTAGTGGATCAAAACGGCCCAAGTATAAACTCAGGATTTGCAAGCAAATTTAAAGGTTGAGGTTATTTTAATGCTACGGGTAAAGCATCACAATTAGGGTTAGGATTTTTAAAAGACATAATATATCCGATATTCAAAGGTGATATAGAAATAATTTTTACAAGAAATACAGATGATGATGCTTTGTTAAAAATAGTTATAACAAGAACAGAAGATGGAAAGATTATTATTGAAGAACTTACACTTCAAATTCCTAAAATAAATTACGGAGTGTATCAAGTTTTATTGATAAATGAGTTAACAAAACTGTCTCAAGAAAAATTATATACTTTTATTTGTAGATCATGGCAATGTATTGAAGAAAGAAATATATCAGGAAAAACTATAAAACTCGATTTAACAAGTCAATATCGAAGTCTTAATACTCCTTCGTTTGGAGTTGTAGTATTTCAAACAAACAAATTAAATACACAAGATCATGATCCTTGTGAATTTAATCATTGTAATGTTGTAATGTAAAAAGTTATTGGTTTAAATTAATGGAAAACGTTATCCTGAAGAAACCCAAGATCTAGATTTTAAGAATGATAAATTTTGTGTAGCTTATGAGAGTTTGATGGAGTATAAAAGAAATACTCATAAAAATCATCAAGAACATCCGTTAATCATTATCATTTTGGTTTCACTTTCTGTGGATCAGAAACTATTCCTATTCCTCAGTGTTTGGTATGTGGAGAAAAATTAAGTAATGAATGTATGGTACCTAGTAAATTAAAAAGGCATTTTACTACTAAACAAGGTCATTTGTTAAATAAAGACAAAACTTATTTTAGCCGCTTATTATCATCAAATGTAAAACAATCAAAACAATTGGAAAAACTAACAAATATATCCGATAAAGCTCAGATTGCTATTTATAAAGTTGCTGAATTAATAGTTAAAAAAATGCAGCCTCACACTATAGCTGAAAATTTAATATTACCAGCTTGCAAAGAAATTGTAAAATCAATGTTAGGTGAGAGTGCTGAGAAGGAAGTTTCTCGTGTTCCATTATCAAATAACACAATATCTCGACGAATTGACAATATGTCTTCAGACATTCAAAAACACGTTTCCGAAATTTTATGTGATGGCCGAAAATTTTCATTACAAATTGACGAATCGACCGATATTAATCAAAAATGTCAATTATTAAGTTATATACGATTTATTGAAAACAATGAGGCAAATGAACAATTTTTATCTTGTACTGAATTATTAACAACATCGACCGGGCAAGATATATATAATTGTGTCAGTGATACCCTAAAAAAAAATGAACTATTATGGACAAATTGTATTTCCGTATGTACAGATGGAGCTCCTGCAATGACTGGCAAATTTAAAGGCTTTGTTTCGAGATTAAAACAAGATTTTCCAAATATTATTTCAACCCATTGTTTTATACATCGTGAAGCTTTGATGATTAAATCGATTCCAGATGAGCTTAAAAATGTTCTTGATTTGGTAATTAAAATGGTAAATTATATTAAATCAAGAGCTCTTAAAACACGAATTCTCAAAAAAATGTGTGAAGAAGCTGGTTCTCGTTATGAAGTTTTAGTTTTACATACTGAAATTCGATGGTTATCAAAAGGTAAGGTTTTACAGATTTTATGAAATGAAAAATGAATTGTTGCTATTGTTCAATAATGAAGACCCAAACAGCGATTTCGTAACTCAATTAAATAATCCATTATGGTCTGCAAAACTTGCTTATCTAGCTGATATTTTTAACCATTTAAATATCCTTAATTCCAATATGCAAGGTTAAGATGAAAACATATTAACATCGTCTGATAAATTAAATGGATTTTTACGGAAAATTAATCTTTGGATATCCCACGTAGAAAAAAAACAACTGCAAATGTTTCCATTAGCAGCAGATGTTGATCCAGATGGAGAAGTAACATCTGATTTGATAATAAATCATCTCATAATTTTAAAAGAAAAAATGAAAAAATACTTCCCATCTTTGCCTATTAACGAATATGATTGGGTGCGAAATCCTTTTGCTGTAACATCAGATGTAATATCACATCTAGGATTAGTTGAACAAGAACAACTTTTAGAACTTCAATCTGATTGTTCATTGAAATAAAAATTTAATGAACTTAAACTATTTCAGTTTTGGAGTTTTATTAAAACTGAGTATCCAATAATTACAGAAATTGCAATAATACCATTTTCTACAACATACCTCTGAAAACTTGGGTTTTCCGCACTAACAAATATTAAAAATAAGAAACGTGAACGACTTTTATCTATTAATTTTTGTCTAATAAAAAATAATTTTTTGAACTTAATGAAATAAAATTATTATAATTTTGTAATTTGATATTTTTAATAAGATTAAGTTTCCATTTATTTCTGTTTTATTTATTTCATCAGAACCAATTTCATTACTTTGAGTAAATATAACACCATTTATATTTTTTAAAAAACCTTGTGTATACAATTTTGGTTCATTATCACCTGTATGACTAACCATATATGAAGACAAATTAGGTTCACTGACAAAATAAAACAATGGAATTCCTAAACATTTTAATAAATCATCATCAAAATTATATTTATAACTAGCTGACCCGACAGACTTCGTCCTGTCAAAAAGATTTGTAATGTGGCAGTTTTTGTGCCTACGTATTTTAAAAAATTCTCCTGAACAGAACCGTCACCCTGGTGATAAGGCGTTGTGAATAAAAAATAATTAAATAAAACATATATAAGGATTTAAAAGTAAGTAATCGCTTTATTGTTAATCATGTGAATCATAATTATTATTATTATCATTGTAGTGCTTTGTGGTATACGATGTTTTTTGTTTGATTACCTGGCGCATAGATAAACAAATCTGATGGTTTTCCAACACGGGAACAGGCAACATACAATTGACCATGTGAGAAACATGGGTTTTCTAGATTAATACCACAAACACTTAATGATTGCCCCTGGGACTTGTTTATAGTCATAGCAAAAGCAAGACGCACCGGAAACTGTAGTCGTTTAAACTCAAATGGCACATCAGTCGGAATCATTGGGATGCGCGGTATGAGAACATCTTCTCCTTTATACTTTCCTTTGAGTATAGTTGCTTCTATCACATTGTTTAGTAATTTTTTCATCGCTAACCGTGTGCCGTTGCAAAGACGCGGTTGGTTGATATTTCGCAACATTATAACCACCGATCCAACCTTTAATTGAAGATTGTGAGGTGGCAATCCTGGCAAATCCAGCGAGTTTAAAAATTCCGGTGGATAGTTGACTACATTATCTTGATTAGTAGCCGAATCAACTGATTTATATATCCTCAATTCGCCTGTAATTTGTTCTTGAATTTTGAAATTTAATTCATTTACATCTATGTTTTTTGCAGCCAGTATAGCTCGTTCGCTCAACCAGTCATGGTTTCTGTAATTTTGAGAAACATCTGGAAACACCTTCTGAATAAGTTCATCTTTTGATCGAGTTAACTGACAAAAACTTTGAGGAAAGTTAATGCAGCCAGTCAACATGTCTATAGGAAATTTGCCATTACCAATGTCAATGAGTTGTTTAGAGAATATGTTTCCAGATTGGTCATTTTGCAACTCGACACGCATATTCTTGCTTAAATGAAGTACTTTGACATGTTTCCACAAACTGGAGGACTTTAGACATGCATTGAGTTCATCAGCTGGCGTTGATCGTGGAATCACCGGCAATGTTTGACGAAAATCTCCTGCTAATAAAATCATTGCACCACCAAATCGGTTATTATTGCTCCGTAGATCTTTTAAGGTTCTGTCCAAAGCCTCCAAAGATTTTTTATGTGCCATCGTGCATTCATCCCAAACAATCAATTTACATTGCTGAAAAACCTTTGCCATTGCAGAGTTCTTCGAAACGTTGCAGGTTGCAGTTTCATTGCTTTGCATATTTAATGGCAATTTTAGGGCTGTTCGACCACCTTCAAGCAAAGTTGCTGCGATTCCCGACGAAGCGAGTGCAAGTGCAATTTTATTTTGTGAGCGAATTGTTGCTAATATTAATGAAATCAAAAAAGTTTTTCCTGTACCACCAGGTGCATCTAAGAAGTAAATCCCTCCAGTTTCATCATTTGTTACATTCATAAGAGTTTCAAATACATACTTCTGTTGTTCATTTAACAGTGGAAGATTTGTTTGAATTAATTCTTTCAAAGCGTTGAGATCATACAGTCTTTCTCGATGCAACTCTTGGTTAAAAGCGTCATGCATTGGACGATTGGGCGCGGTCAGGCCTAATTGAATTAATAGTTTGTTTGACATTATCAAGCACATGTCCTCAATTGAAATCAATGCTTCATTGTAAATTTCTTCACTGATTTGTATATTTGGATTTCCCATTCTATTCTGTATTTGATACAAAATATCATCACACATATAATCTTTGTACTTGATCCACAAATCAATTGGGTTTGATGGGAAGCATGTAGGTATGATTATAGAAAACAATGTTCGTATTTGATGAGCGTGTGATGATATTACAGCATCATTGAGAGTTTGATCCCAATGAGCGTCATTTTCAAGCAATTGCAAACGTTGACAGGCTTCTCTGTAGGATCCACACAATTCACCATCAACAGTTCGTAACTGTTGGAATGATGTTGGGCCACGTACATTGACTAATAGCAGTCGTAAATAAAAACATTCATCATTGCTTGGATGTACTGAATAAATCCGGCCAATCGCATCGGTGGAATATACATCTGTATATCCTGGAACTGGTTTTCCTTGTTTCCGTCGTATAAATCTCCTTGAGGATTGATTCCAGGTATAATATTTTGGCATTTCAGAATATAGCAATGTTTGTGCGAAATCATCGTTTTGGCTTGTCTCAAAAAAACTGGTTAATGTAGTAGATGGTGGCTGAGCAGCTCTTTGTACTGCGTTCTGTGCTGTAAAATACACTCTTTGTCCATTTTCTAAATGCACAGCTAAGTGAACAACAGAAGGGTGTCTCTCATGAATAGGAAAAGAAAATATTCGCCAAACTGCTTCATTACTACTGACATAGCGGCCCATTTGGTATTGGGTAACTTCATCATTGGAATTCTCTGCACCAATTCCAATCACAGCCATATCACTCCCTTTGGTTACATATTTGCAAATGTATTTAATAGATTTCACTGAATGGCAAGATTCAACGTTGATGTGTGCTTTGAATGTCTTTGATAAAATGGGTGAAATGGAACAATCCAACGATTATCTATTTCAATATCTTGTTGATTTAATTTGACAATTGTTGTTTTTCCATTGTCTGCTGTCGATCTGCGACGATACAATGGATAACCGTCATTACCAGCAATTGTTTCCGATATTAATGTCCGTGGATATCGTTTTGAACATTTACCATCCATCATACACGGTGAATTTTGATTAAGAGTTCCACAGGGACCATGTATCATGTTTTTGATAACTACCTCATGCAATCCAGGATCTACTTGTACATTAGGGATTTCAGCTGATATCACTGCATCAACTTCATTTGGCCTTATCTTTTCAACCAACCAAATCAAAATGTGTGCATGTGGCAATCCTCGTTTCTGCCACTCCACAGAATACATCCAGCAGCGTGTCTCACCAAACACATTATGTTTTACGATGAAATCCATTAAAGATTTCAACTTTTGTCTAAAGACTCTGGCTGTAATATCATGACGATCAATCGGTGATTGCCCAGAGAATAACTCCTGCTTGATTTCTATCCATTGCGGATTGCATGTAAATGTGATGAACAAATCTACTGTACCATAATGACGAACATACGACATGGCATCTTGAGCATATTCGTGCATATGCCGAGGGCTTCCGATGTATGTTGCTGGAAGAATAGTCATCCGACCGACATTCTGTGCATTAGCATCAGTATTAATCGCATCTCGAAGGTGAATATACTCTTCAGATCGGAGTTTGGTTTGATTCAACCTGATGAATGTTAATCTCTCCGTTTCAATTTTAACATACATGTCAACAACATATTTGTGATATAATCGCCGATATTTCAATATGTGATTATCTTCATTTTCCCGAATCATTAGGCGGTATGAATAATAGTTCATTGAACTGACTTTTTTGTTGGTTTCAGAACCTGTAAATAGATTTTGTTTTAATAACATTCAAATATAAAATTAAAATACATAATATAATGACTGAGATATTATCGGCATAGCTAAACTAATATTTTAGTTACTTGTAATGGGATTTATCATTTTTATTGAGAAATCGTAGCCATCTTCACCTTGCCAAAATATAATGGGATATTGCAGTGCATCATATGAGCGGTGTGTTTCCTTTATACGTTGTAATTGATCATTCCAACGATGTAAAACAATATCACGGGATTCCAAGTTTTCTCCAACTACAACGATAGCAACTTCATCAATAGTTGGTGCATTAAAACGTCTTGTATGTTGACCTGCAGGTGTTTTATCAGCTCTGATTACAATTTTGTGATTATCGGATGGCATCAGATCCAGGGCAGTTTTAAACAATATAATCAATTGATTGTGTTGATGAAATAAAGTTTGTAATTGTTCTACAATAGACCTCTTTACTAAATTGTTATGTGCACAACGCAGATCAATTTCTTGTGGTGAATTGCCCATAAAATAAATTTGCAGGAATTTGTTGTCGCTATCTGACACTGGTAACAGTGAACCTGCTCTGTGATATATTTGCCCTTGTATCTGTAAATAAAAAAAAATATTATGGTGTGGTATAAATTAATGGATTGTCAGTGATCAAACTTAAATAATATTTGATCTTAAAAAGTATATATTTAGTTTTAACTAATATCTATCAAATATAAAATATAATAAAAGTGTCACTGAAACTGAATAACCATATAATATGATGACTAAGTAATATATTTCGTAATGATTAAGAAATTGAAGATTAGTGACACATCTTAACTTTGGTGACAGAAAATTTTGTTCGCTAAAATAATTATGAGTAACTGCTATAATACATACCTTGATAGTTGGCATAAAATTTTCCCGAACTACATTTGTTGCCCCAAATGAAGTCATTTGAAAGCAATTGTTATATTGTTGGATATGTGTCAAAAAGTGTATAGAATCTGTTCCTATTCCTGAAACCAATGAGTACAATGGTTCTGGCGGTGAATCCAATGGTATCAATTTCACTTTACCATTTGCGCAACACAATCCATTGACTTCGTTTTTGTATTTTAATGCCTTACAGTGTGAGCAAACCGAGTTCATAGAACCAATAACAACGCATTGGTAGTTACTGTAGTCAATTGACACATCGTAACTGAAAGCAGCTCGATTCAAACTTGCGCGATTATTAGTTGAATGTCGCGCTCGCGCTTCACGCGTTTGTGATATCCGTGTTCTTTCACGTTCATTTCCGTCGTCATGTTCTTGTGCAGTACGATTAGATCGGTAATTAGCTTGGTTTGTAGCATTTCTGGTTCTTCTACCTAAATTGCTTCGTCTTATAGGAGGCATATCAAATATAAATTATTTTTTCACTAATCACGAACTAAACAAACACTAACCAACTAAACACTCTGCACAAAACACGATATACGAATTTGTTTCGTGTATCAGTTGACAAAAGCAAACTCAGTAGATTAGGTAACAGACAACTTTTTTTTTTAAATTTGATATGACTTGAAGTCAAATCTTTTTAAGCCGTACGAATTGTTTTATTTATTTAAAAATAATAAAACACTGTTGGTAACGCGATTTTTGTTTGACTGATGTAATGACGTGGAAACTGATGCATTTTATCTCGCGTGCCGAAACTAATACAAAAGAAACGCGAGGTTCGGAACGCGACATTAAACTGCCAATACGTATTGTGCGGCACGGCGGTCCGCGGGTTTCCAGCTACCTGCAACCTATCTTTTTTGTTCGTCGTCGTCGTCGTGTAGATAAGAATAAATTGAAACTATATTTATAACTTTATACGCAAGTCCAAATTAATTCTACAAATAGAATTTGTATGTGTATTGGTTTATGTTATCGGTGTGCATTTTATCGTTCATTATAATAAAATAGGAGTATTGGTGTACGCGCGATGCATGAGATTATTTTTATCGATAAACTTACGTTGAGTAGTTAATAATTTTTGAGATACAGCGATCAGTGAGTCAGTGGTATTTGGATTATATGTATAGATAACTAATTATTGACTAACATTATTGGACTTTATTTATGCCTATTACCGTGATATCCTCTTTCATTTAAAAAAAACTGTATGAGAATTGGATAAGAAGTTGCGAAGCCAATATAAATAAAAAAGGTATAATATAAGAAAATAGTATTTTTTTCATTCTCATTTTTTTTTATATATAATAGTTGAATACCTCCTGGGTGAAGCCGGGTAAACCAGCTAGTTTAATATGAACTTTATACCATAGCAATAAAGCTCAAATTGACTACGTTTTAGTTACAAATCATTTGTATTAGAAAAAGAAAAGGGCTATTTTTAGGGTTTTTCCAGCAATAATTCTAATTTTTCTCGCCGTAAAAATCATCCTTGAACTTCAACGAACATTTGAAAAAAAGATTTGGCCAAATTGGTCCAGGCGTTGTTGAGTTATGCGCTTACCAACACATTTTGCGATTCATTTTTATATTATATAGTACTAATATTTAATACATTTTTTTTAAATGTAAGTTTTGTGTTATTATAATTTTTATCACAATTCAATATTGTTTCTAATTCTTTTATTGAATAAATACCAATAGGTATTTTATAAACTCAATTATCTTTATCTACTGTATCTATTGTAAATTCATATTCTTTAACTATATATATATATTTTTCATCGGGAGTAGCGGAAAAAAAAAGCTGGCCAGCTCAGATATTGAGATATCTATACAACAGGACTACTTTTGCATTTTTTTCTGTTTTTTTTTTTTAATGATTATTATTATTATTTTAAATTCCCGTATTTCATTTAATATTTGATATTATCAAGTCGGAACAGCACAGATATGATTTATATGCTTATCTGCACTACATATTAAAAGTTTACACACTACTTCATATTTTTCATTTAAGTATAAATCCGATTCTATTTATGTTAGAATGTTCATTTTTACATTAAACGTTTTTGATTTTAATTCTTTAAAAGTCCCTCTCATAGTCTCATAGTGTAAAATCGTTTTCAACAATTTTTTTTAATAGAACAATTCTATTAAAAATCTGATGATTTATTATTATTGAATATAGAGTTTCTCATTTCGCTTTGCATTTCATTTTGTTGTAACAAATTAAATATTTTAGCATCATTAACCGATAATTCATATTGTTTTGTAGATTCCATTCTTTATTATAATTTTTTTATTTCTTTAACTAAGAATCAATTTATTTTTGAAACATTTTGCAATTGATGATTTATTTCATTTTCTGATCTTTTTATGTTAATATTTTTAATATTTATTTTCTGATATTTTTATGTTAATATTTATAATATTTATTTTCCGATCTTATTATGTTAAATTTATGTTGTGATCTTTTTATGTTTTAAAATCATTTTGTGATCTTTTTATGTTTAATGTTATTTTATGTGATGATTTTCTGTTTAAAATTATTTTGTGATCTTTTTATAAAAAGTGTACCAGAGTGACCCACTTACTACTGATAGTTGTTCATGGTGACCTACGTCACTAGTCTCATCAGCAATAATGGCAATTGGTATTTGTTGTATATTATGTATATTATGTTTCAGCTCTTGCATTAGTACTCTATGAATTGAATAAATTATATAATTTTGAATTCTGTTACTTGTATATGATGCATTTTTCGGGCCATTTTCAAAATGATTTTGTAACACCATATCATATCTGGACAACAACTCAACAAATTCTTTGAAGAGTCCTTTTTGAAGACTATGACAAGACTCATTATGACCTCGAAATGGTTTACCACATTTGGCAAGGCACACAGTTACTTCTACAAGGCGTCACATAATTTTTCTATTATTTAAACGCTCATTTTCTAGTTTACTTAATTGCTGTGTGACACTTTCATTGATAACTTCGTCTATAGACTTAGCAGAAAGAAAATTGTTTAGAGCTGTTACACTATTGAAATGTGTTAACGATGTTTGATGAGTTTGTAAACATTGAATCCCTCTTTACCATCCTTTCACTGCAAATGCTGTATCTATTTGTCCCTTATTTTTTTCATTTCCAGCAAAACATCTGCACGGGAAACAATATGCTGCGTCAGTGACTGTACTATATTCAAGCCAACTAAATTTTTCATACCAAGATTTTTGAAATGACCTTTGACTGTTACTTTGTAATGTTCTAGGATATAGTTTCAATACAGGACGACAGGATCCACGGTTAATAATTTCCTTAAATTCTAAGCGATTGGAAGGCAATTTATTTTAAGGGGTTATTTAACTTCAAAACTTAGAATTCCATAATTTTTCAAATAGTTTTTCATATTGGTTTCCTGTTCAATGCAATCCTACAAATTACACATAAATTAACATTTATTAAAAAATTATAAGTTAAATTATTACACAGAAAATCAAAAAACATACTTTAGAAGCAGTACAGTCGATATCTACATTATAACACAGCTTCAACCGCTAAATATATGACGTAAAATATTAACACACAAATATAACTATTATTACAATACGTTATATATTTGTATTACATTATTCATCATACATTGTATGTGTTTTAGTAATATATAGCACGGCTGCAACCGCTAAACTTATGACGTAAAATATTGACCAATATATCTATTATTATAATACGTAATTTTTAGTGAAAAATAAGCCTTGAGCCTCTACATTATACGTAGGTATATCACATATTATAAAGATTACCCGGGACACGTTGGAAAATTATTTAAAATATTATATTTATTCAATTTAATTGTTTGAATATTTTTTTTAAAAATGTCACCGATTGAAGACATTTTTGTCAATGGAATGTTAACACCTCAAATAGTTTTACCAATTATCGGTGATGGTGCCTGCCTTTTCAGTTCAATATCATTTCATTTGTTTAACACTCATGAAAGATGTCAGGAGATCCGAAATACAATTGTTTCGTATGTGTCTGATAATTGGAATAACTTTATTACTATGTCTTACAATTCAAATGGTGACAACTTTTCCACTGCTGAGGCTTATATTCGTGAAATGGTCAATCCTACTGTCTACGGTGGTTATTGCAAATTGGTTGCAGCTGGAAATATTTTCCCATTTTCATTTCAAATTTATTATAATGATAATCTTTATGCTAAATTTGGTGTAGATACATTCCCAGTAAAAAGATTGCGTCTAACTGGAAAAATTAATAGTGGTCATTTTGATGTTTATTTATCTATTCCTAATATTCATAATGTTGCAGTAAATTTAATTACTACTTCAGAGGGCGAATTATCTATTTTAAGTAAAATTAGTGTCACAGAAAATAGTAAGCAAAATTAAAATAAAATTAATAAAAAAAGTAAGAAGCGTCGCCGTGCTAGATATACAGATAAAACTCGAATCAACTAAGAAAGCTATAACAAAGTACAAAGCAATCAAACACCAAGAAACTTTAGGGTTTCCGACTAAAATTAAGAAATTATCTAGTCTAGCATAAATCCCACAATTGGTTATAAAAATAACATTGGCACTATGAACCAAAAATGTAATTTTTATAACGCTCTCAACTAGAAAGGCGAAACTCCTGGCATGTGCTGTAATATAGGTAAAATAAAACTCGATCCCTTACAGCCGCCCCCAGAACCATTACGCAGTTCACTTGAGAGAGACCATCCTGATCATGATCACTTCATTAATCGTACTAGGAAATATAATAGTTGTTTTCAAATGACTTCGTTTGGTGCTAAACAGATTGTTGAAGAAGGTTTTATGCCAACATTTAAAGTGCAAGGCCAAGTCTACCATTTGTACGGCAGTTTGATTCCAAATACTCAGGAAAACCCACAATTTTTACAAATATATTTTGTTGGCAAAGATGTTGACGCAGATCAACTTGGAAAATTAATTATATTACCATCATCTTTTACAGGAGGTCCACGATATATGCATGAACGAGCCCAAGATGCACTGACGTACGTTCGAAACTATGGCAGCTCAGATTTATTCGTAACTTAAGAAACACGTAACACCTTAAGAAGGTGTCTGTAGCAAACGTTATCCAGTTACGCTCATTCAAGAAACTCAAAGAGCTGAAGATGGCTATCCAAAATATAGAAGGCGATCAACAAACGATGGAGGTTTAAAGTGAGTATTAAGTTAATTGATTTAGATAACAGGTGGGTTGTTCCATATAACCCTGTGTTATTGCGTACTTTTAGTGCTCATATAAATGTAGAAATAACCAGTTCAATCAAGTCTATAAAATATGTATGCAAATATGCCACAAAAGGTAGTGATCACGCAGCGTTTGGTTTAGGAAAAACTGACAATACAGATGAAATAAAAATATATGGAAGTGGCAGGTATATCAGTTGTTCCGAAGCAGCTTGGAAAATTTTCGGTTTTCATATACACGATAGGTATTACTCATCTTGATGTTCACCTAGAAAATGGACAACGTGACTAATGCGTGACAAAATGACTACTTCACAGCAAATAATTTTGCCGAAAGAATAGAAAATCCACCAACAACAACTCTTCAGGCTTTCTTCCAGATATGTCAAACCGATAATTTTGCAAGAACATTGCTTTATCCACAAATTGCTTCGTTTTATGTGTGGAAAAATAAGAATTTCGTTTGACGTAAACAAGGCCAGAATGTCGAAGATTGGCCAGGAGTTAAGAAAGATACAGCTTTGGGTAGAGTTTATACAATCCACCCAAACAATGTTGAATGTTACCATCTTCGTCTTTTTCTTCATTACGTAAAAGGTCCAACATCGTATTCATTTTTGAAGACTGTGAACAATATCGAGTATCCGACATTCTAGGGCACATGTAAAGCACTTGGATTATTAGAAGATGACAATCAGTGGAATTTTGCTTTAGAAGAAGCAGTATTATGTCGTTCACCTTATAAAATGCGAGAACTTTTCAGTGTAATATTAATTATTTGCCATCCCTCAGATGCTTCAAGTCTTTAGACTAAGTATAAGGACGATTTTTCAGACGATATTCGGCGACAATATTATAGACAACATCTAGAAAATAATATAACAGACAGGAACTTTATAATAAGTGTTTGGTATTAATTGAAGACTTTGTTTTGAATCTAGGTGGAAGTAACTTAAAAGAATATGGTTTGCCAACTCCTACAAGATCTGGAGGACTTTTAGAAAATAGAGAATATTTAAAAGAAACAAGCTATGATTTAAATGTTTTACAGGAAATTTTTTTGAAACATGAACCCTCTTTGACTGAGGAACAGTGGTTTCTTTACAAACAAACTTTAAATAGTATCAAATTAAATTTAGGAAAATGTATATTTTTAGACGCTCCTGGCAGAACTGGTAAAACTTACTTAATCAATATACTTTTGGCTAAAGTAAGAAGCTCATATGGGATTGCAATTGCAGCTGCATCATCAGGAATTGCTGCTACGCTTTTACATGGAGGAAAAACTCCTCATTCTGCTTTCAAGTTGCCACTCAATCTGAACACCATCGAGATTCCAACGTGCAATATTAATAAACAATCTAATATGGTAAATGTTCTGAAAAAATGCAAGCTCATAGTTTGGGATGAAACTCCAATGTCTCATAAGAAAGGCTTTGAGGCTTTAAACAACTGTCTGAAGGATCTAAGGAATTCAAATTTATCAATGGGAGGAGTCACAGTACTGCTAGCTGGAGATTTTCGACAAACTCTACCAATCGTACCCCGAGGAACTCGAGCTAATGAAATCACAGTATGCATCAAGTCTTCATATTTGTGGCCTAAAATAGAAAAATTTTCTTTGACCAGAAATATGCGAGTACATTTAAAAGGAGACAAGACTGCTGAACAGGTTTCTGATCTATTCTTAAAAATAGGAGATGGAAAATATCCAGAATGCGAAGAAAAAACTACTTTGTCGACAGGATTAGGTACCGTTGTTAATACTTTACAAGAACTTACATACAAAATATACCCTGGCATCGAAAACCTCAAACAAAATATTATATTATCTATATCAGATATCGCTGTCGGTCGTTGGTTCGTTGCACAACATTTTATTTATATTCGTTTTCGCGAGTTCACTGATACCCCCGGTCTCCGACTCTATCACGCCTGGTCGTTACCACACGGCAATGATCTCAGTGTTTGTGGCGGCGTCAACCATCTCGGCCGGTACGCGCGTCTGTCCGCCGTGCGATCGTTTTTCGCCGATTATTGTGTGCGTGATCTCCGTGAACTTAACGGAGTTCCTTTTTTACCACTAAATTCGAACGTTCCTTTTTGGCGTTATTAGTGTAATTTTCTGCCCGCCGTACGCGCGTGCCGTTTTTTTGTTGTGTTTGTTCGCTGCAGAAAACCGTTGTACTTTTATCGGCGAAATTGTGTGCACTTATGGACCGGTAAGCCGTCTAATTACGTAACTCACGTTCGTGCGTCCATAAGTTGCCACATCGTGAGTTTATCAGGTTATCTACTGCAACAACGGTGCGCGAGAATTTAATATTTATATTCATTATCATATTATCAAGAATACCCGGATCGGCGGCGAGTACGAAGACGATAGCAGCCACCGTATGTAAACAACTTCGATGATTTTATTATTATTCTGTATTATTGCCGTTACGGAGTTGAATTTTTATATATATTTATGTTATATGTGTTATTGGGTGCCCAAGTATTATTGTGATATACCTTATTCTATTATTTATTGCAATAGTACGGCGGTGCTGTTGGGCCCGTCATTTTACAAATATTATCCATTGTTTTTTATTTATATTTTATATTTCTTATTCGTTAATATTTCGAATATACGGAGTACCCTGCCTCCTTTGGGTTTGTGTTTGCGGTGTCTTGTGCATGTATATGAGTGTGAGTAGGTGACCGCGTCACATATACTTTTTATTATATTTTTATATTTTTTTATTTGAGTGTAGCCGAATCGGTCGACGTACCTCTGGGTCGATGGTGAAGGTTTGGCCTACAGGACTGGTTATGTGAGAGGGCTATTTTGACATGAAACAATTATACAGCAGGAGAAATAAACAAAATATTATTGGGCTCTTTTCAAGCAAAAAAAAATGGAATACAGATCAGTGAATTCGGTGCTGGAAATAGATGATGCAGTTAATCATCCCGTAGAATTTCTCAATTCACTCAACCCTCCTGGATTCCCATCACATTTAATAACATACTCCTATAATGCTTCTAAGAAATCTTAGTCCACCAACATTGTGCAATGGGACTCGTCTACGTATTACGGATCTTCAAAAAAATCTGATAGAAGCTCAAATTATGACTGGATCTGCAAAAGGTGAATCAGTTTTTATTCCTCGCATACCAATGATACCATCAGATTATCCATTCCAATTTAAGAGAATGCAGTTTCCTGTCAAAGTATATTTTGCTATGACAATATATAAATCACAAGGACAAACCTTGAAAATTATAAGGATCGATGTAAGAGAAGATTGTTTTTCACATGAACAATTTTATGTGGCATGCTCCAGAGTCAGTATGCCCACAAATTTAGTTATTTTGGCACCAACAGGAAAAACATCAAATGTAGTTTATAGAGAATATTTGTAATAAGATTGTTGTCATACATTATTATTTTTTATTATATACCTTTTAAAATTAATCGTCTGTATTGGTCTGCGGCCGTCTGGTTAAAGTTGGGCTGTAGACATTTTTTATACTTAAACCCGGCAACGACGGGTAATTTAGCTATATATTATATAAGTATCATCAATTTGATACTTATTTAATAATAATAATAATAAAAAAATAGTTGTTTTATATGAAATTAAAGATTAAACATCAAGTATAAAACACAATTTAAAAATATTTTTGTTCCAGAGGAAAATATTTTGTATATAAATAAAAAAAAAATTTAAATAATTAATTATCTCAATTCCCAACTAAATCATTTAACTTGCGATTATTTACTATTTTACTATAGGTATTAGGTAAATTATTGAAATATTTATTTTGTAATTTATGTATTTTTGAAAAAATATAATTTATAAAAAGATTTAGAATAAATAAAAATAAAAATAACTAAATAATATATTATTAACGTACTATAGATCAGGGCTGTCAATATCTTCATTTTCCAATTCATTTATATAATTTTTTAATCCATCTGCTGATTTATGAAATAAATTTTTAATATTATAGCAGGATTGAGCAGCATTTTAAAGTTTGATTTTTTTTAATTCGCGAACTTTTTCAGCTCCGCCTTTTTGGTTTTTTTTTATCGTACTCATGTTGGAAGTTGAAATTAAAATGATCACTATTAAATAATATTAAAACTACGTTGAAATCCACGAATACGCGGCTTCGCGGAAAACACAATCACGGTCGTCTGAACAATTATGAACCATTATAATCTAACATTATTCAGTCGATTACTTTTATTTTTTTTTGAACGTACCAAGGGTTTTCCAGTGGTAGCGGCCGACACGCCGGCAAGCTATATGGTAGAGCTAACCTGTTATAACAGTGCAGACCACTACCACCTCCCGGCCAATGACCATAACCAAAACATTGAACATAGACATAGACATAGTGATAGTATTATATTTTACATTTTATTTTTATATTTTGTTTAATAACATATCAACTGATAACTTTGTCCACACTCTTCTGTAAAAAATAATTATTTATTGGTTCCCATCAATTTTATTTACTTATAATTTATATTAAATTATTAAATAATGAATTTGCCCGATCGGCCCATAGACCAATTAATCGGCCCAAAAAATGTGGCAGATGTAGCACATGAACCTTCTGCTGCACCCGTGCGCACGCCTATGCATGATACGTTAGTCTGAAGTATTCTTCCCATATCAAGTCCGTTTAATTCTTGGAGATCTTGGAGATCTGTTAGTTTCGGCATATCTGTATAAGGACATTGATTTTTTTTTTAAATCATCAAGTGTTGACAAATTAGCAGTATTCTCAAATGTTTGTTTTATGTCACTCATGGTTATTAAAGGTGTGACTTCATGTTGCTGATCAATAGTACAGTTGCCAAATTTAGGGGGCTTTAACAAATTGTACACCGATAAAAGTTTATATAATTGTAAAAATATCGGAGTACCTAGGTGGTCATTTGCGCCTGCAGCAAGGCGAATAGTCCCAAAAAATTTCTATAAAAAAAAAACCAGTCGGGGGACTGCCGGTAGAAGTAAAAACTTCTTTAGGCACGTTGGGCGTATGTATATATGTACTGTGGTATATACTGTTACACTTAAGTGTGAGCGTGTATGTGTGTATATACTAGCACAATTTCACTTCGTTTTTTAAAATTTTGTAATGCTTAGGAAATAATGTACCACGAATTGTTTTATTTATCAATATAAAATACTATACATAATTATTTCAGTTATTTTACATAAAAGGATAAAAAATTACATGTCAAAATTATTACAAATGCTTTACAAAAATGAGTTAAAGTACACTCGGAAAAATCAATTTCTATCCATCATTTCACCAACTCTTGCACCATCATCACTGCCAGCATTATCGCCAATTTCTAAAACTGATACAATCGGTTTATGGTAGCTAAAGTATGATACAAACAATTTTGATTCGAATTTATTCAAATATCTTGTAAAGACCGCATCAATAGTAGTTTTGTATCTTGTTGTGCTAAGATTGCGATCATTTGACATGTTCAAACCAAATTCATTTTTGAAAAATTCTAATAATGGTAGATTTTTATTGTCTGCAAAGTTTATATTGAAATCCCCAATCAAAACCATTGGCAAATCATCGAATCTTTTTCCAACTTTTTGGTGAAGCAATGCAGATGCGCAAAATTTAATAGATTTAATAAATAAATAAATTTTCATAAAAGAAGTCTCGTATAGCACGCAATGAATTATTAGGAGAAATGTAAACGGCAACCATAATGATGAATTGATTATCGCCGCAGTGGCAACGACTTATACACATATCGCCGATATCAGAAGTAGAAGTGTTAAACATCGTGGCGTATTTGGCATGCACATCCATATAATTTATGCAATAATGAACTGTGTCGGTATTTTGATATATAGCTACACCTCCTGCTGAATGATTAGTTCTTCTGAAACTCGCCACAATGTTAAAATTTGGAATGTCAATTTTTTCGTCGTTACCCATATGAGTTTCTGATAATATTAATACATTAATCATCTTAACAAGAGCGTCAATTTCTAAATCATTCACATGCTCACGTAAACTTTGACAATTGAATGAAAATATAGACAATCTATTATTCTTATTGATGAAATCAAGAAATGTTTTGGTGATGGTTTGCAGAGGATTTTCATGCAAACGTTTCAATTCAATCGATAAATCTTCTCGATGAGTTGTTGATCTCTTTAGATTTTTGGTTGCATTTGAATCTTCTACCTGTGCTTTTTCTACTCTGCCATGATGAAATATCCAGCTCTCCTTTGTGTTTTCTTTAGTAACTAAGAATAAACCTTCTATGTTAGTAACTCTTGTTAATGCAACGTATACCAATTCTCTTGAGTGACAACGGTCGTATTCGTAAACGATAACATCGAAAGTACCTCCTTGCGCTTTGTGAATTGTCATTGCCAAAGCGGAAATTAACGGAAAATGTTTTATTTTTGCGAGTATAGTTTTATTTCTGTTGAGTGGTATTGAAGACGTTTAAATAAAAATCGGAACAGCGTCCTTGTCGATATTTAAGCGCGCAATGTTACTCCTATACTTTGTTGAACGTTTTTGACCTATTGACTTTGGGAATTTGAACCAAAGTCTCGTTATTGTATCATTTTCATAAAACTCTATGAGAAGTAATTTTCCTACAGTGCCGTTAGATAAACCATCCGCGACATCTATGTTTAGAGTGATTATGTAAGGTAGGTTAGGAACTAGAACTAATTCATAAGGTAATCCACCAGTCTTGTCCGGTTTCATTTTATGTAACTTCTGCCGAACAAAATTTTCTTGCTCGGCATTGTGACAACCAACAAAAACATCCGATGCTAATGAAACAATTTTATTTTCGAAAGTGTTTTAAATTGCGCTGTTGTATTCATTAACCGCATTATTCGTAAACATGAGTCTAGTTCCTTCCGGACATACTGATTGTGCGTGTTCTTTAGTTACAAATCTAGATTCTATTATATTTAATTCTTCTTCTGTTAGAATAAATCCATCTCCGATCTTTGTTAAAATTGAAGAAAAGAGTCTATTTTCTTGGCGCATTGCCTTTTTTAGTTCAAATTGTTTAAATTTTCACCAAGTCGATTCACCACTAATTTTTTTTTTATTTTGCTTTTTTTTTTGCTTTTATTTGTATATATATCTACTTGCGGTGGCGGTGTCGCGAGATCATACTTTTTTCCTCACTCGCAAATGCTTTCTTATACGGGGTGCCCAACGTGCCTAAAGAAGTTTTCACTTCAACTTTAAGTTGGAATTCTATTCTTTTGAAATAATAAAAATTCTATATTCTTTAAATGGACTGTGCGTTTTCGACTGCAATATTTTCAAAAGAACATTGACTAACTTATTAAAGTATATAGCGCATGTCACGGCATCTTCATTTATAAGGTTCCTTTTTCAATAAAATGCAAATCTGCAGCTTCTTCAGCCGACAGAGACCCTTTATTTTTCAAATTATGCAACAATTTTAATAATGTAGGCCATCCAATTTCATTAGCGCTTATGATAAAGAAAACGGTTGGCTTACCATATTGTCGAATCATGGCAAAAAGATCTCGTTTTTTTTCTGCCCAATAGTATGCAGAATTCGGGATTGAGCGAAGAAATGCCAAATTAGTTTCAATGCAGCCATGAATATAATCAGCAGATTGTATTTGCTCTATAGTTATTGTAATCCCTTCACCTATATGCTTGAATGCGATACTAAGAGGATCCATAATTCTAATTCTCATTATTTTCATAGCCATGTATAATAAGTGTTGAGGCGTTACTCCTCGTCTATCAGATCTCCTAAGTTCACTCGTTGCCATCATGAAGGGTGTGACTGACAAGCCACGGCGGAATTCTCTGAATTGACCCAAATATATTTACGGAAATGAGAATTCTTCAGCGTGCTCGTCAAATAGCAAACTCTTTAGAATCATGCCTAGTAACAATAGAAAATTTTTGTTTTGTATTTTCTTTATCAATCAATTTCAATAATGAAGCATGAAAATGAAAATACAAAATTACCTTCTCCTGGAGCGATTCTTAAATACATATCGTCATTCCACATTAATGTTTGCTGTTGTGCCATTAAACTTTCGTCAATAGGTATAAGTTTTAAAATGTCATTGTCTCCATCTTCATCAAACATCAGCTTCAACGTCATAACTTCCATCGTTCAAAAAATTATCATCAACTGAAACGCCGTATGATTGGTAAAGAGGAGTAACTTTTAAATATCGTAACCAAACCTTTATATTTCTTTTCTTGACGATACCATATACGTAGCTGGATTTGTGAATTTTCTTTCTTTTAACATGTCTTGGTAACAAATTCACCATTGTATTTACTTCTATAGGAACATTTATCACCTGTCCGTAAATTCCATATTGGCCGTGAACATGCCGAAGCCTACGAATTTGCATAAATGGAATCCTTGGAGATATAAGCCTTTCAGTTACCAAGTCCAAAGGAAAGTCTTTAAGACAGTCTGGAACTGGTGGATACGAATCCATTGTTAACAGATAGTGGTGGGAAACGTTGTCTTTGAATTGCTGTAAAGCAAGTAGAACATACTTTTATTTCCTGTATGTTAATTTCTGAGAGCAATGTTCTTATAAATGCAAAATTTCGAGTTGTATCATTATTCCGCAAATACTTCAAATCATTTTTTAACTACAGTCTATCACAAATGTCACAAACATAACCAAATTCATTTTCAACAAAATCTTTTACAAATTGTCGATGAGCAGAGGAATTCTGTTCAAATGCAGAGTATGTTTGAATAAATAAGTGTATTAGGTGAAGATGGATCAACAACTTTCTATAGAGAATGCCTTTCTTGTACACTGGCTTTGGTAGGATCGTTTTCTTCAATTTGAGTACTATTGATAACTGGTGGTACATATGAAATATTTCGGGTGGACGGGCCTGCAATTTATGAAATATGGATGGCAGGTGGTACGTATGGCACATGTCGTGTGGACGGGCCTGCAATTTGAGAACTATGAATAATCTGCGATACTTTCGTCCGATTAGGAATAGTTTGTGTTAATAAATGTGACGTTCTTATTTTATCTCAATAACGTTTACATTTTTCAATGTTTTTTTGTATTTTTTTTATCTTTTTCTCCTGTATAATTCATTTCTGAATCAGAAGTATTTTGTGAAGAATGAGCAGCATCAATAGACAGAGCAGCCATTTTTTTCTTTTTATTTTCTCTGTACCGTTTATACTTTTCACTATTTTTTTGCAATCTTTCTTCATTTTATTTCTTCATCAATAGATTCACTAGTAGACAGAGCAGCAATTTTTTTCCTTTTGATTTTCTCTGTACCGTTTATACTTTTCTCTATTTTTTTGTAATCTTTCTTCTGTTATCTTCTTATCATCACACGTGTCATCAATCTTCCTTTTACTGGGGTTTTCCTCCTGAGAATAACTCGAATTCTCTTTTTTTCCATATTTGAGAGAAATCTAAAATGGAAAATCATATTGCAGTATGTTTCAAATAAAGATAAATATTACAAAACTTTTATTATTTTTGAATATTAACTATGCAATATTTTCAATAAAAGTTTAATTATGCAGGCTTTCCGTAAATCTTTAAATTTGTTTAATATATTGAAAAACAAATACTAACTATAATAAAAATTGGTTGTTAGGTATATTGACTACAGCTATTAAAGATATCAAGTATTACAATATGGCCAACATAACTTTCTTATCGATATTTAAAATGCTACGGTCTGATAGACCCGACCCACCTAATGAAGGGTTAATGTACTTAGCTTAGCTGTATAAGAGCAGGCGGGCGTTGTTGTTTTCCCGTAACTGCCGTCTGCTGCGCGCGCAGCTTTGATGTACAGTACACAGTATACCACAGTACATATATATACTCGCGGTGGCGGTGTCGCGAGATCATACATTTTTCCTCACTCGCAAATGCTTTCTTATACGGGGTGCCCAATGTGCCTAAAGAAGTTTTCACTTCAAAAATTATACTTATTATAATATAACAAATCTTTCATACATACTTTTATACTTCTAAATTATCTTGAGTTATTTTTCCTGTTAGGACATAACTAAAGTTAAACTCTTTAATCAGATAAATCTGATGGTGTGGATCACCAAGTTTGAACTTTTAATTCCCAGTAATTTAGCCACAACAATGATTCTTGCAATACCTGCATTCAGAAGTATATTAAATCATTTAATTGAATTAATTTTTTACCCCAACACAATAAATTTAGTCTAAATATAGACCCCCAAAGCAACAGTTAACAGAAAACATGGACTGAGGAATATTACTGCTAATTCTAACTTTGTAATCATTGGTTTCTGGGTTTACACCTTGAAATGGGATTTTTCCATTTAAAGCATCAAAAATTTCATTGAAACGCAAACAAAATTTAATTGTTGAATCACAATCTGCTAAACCATTTATTTTTCTTTCTTTTAACATTGTAAGACCAATTGCAACTGAATAACTTAATAACTTGTAAAATTAAAATTAAAATTATTAATTGAAAATACAAACATAAAAATATATTTTGAAATATTAAAGAATAAATTAATTTAAGTATGAATTAACCTGTACAGCCAGCCGGACACGCATTTTTAATGAAGAATTTCTCAAATCCAAATGATTGTCCGTTAATTTAGGACACAATCTAAGTTTAGTATTAGTGATCGTTTTGTGCAAGATTATAAAATGGACCCATTTAACTGGACCTTCGACAAGATCAACCTGAATATACTTTATAAAAATATAATTAAAACATAATAATAGAAACATATATAAAAACGTAATGACAAGTTACTAATTCATGTTTGTTGTAAAGTCTATTTCGTACATTTTTTATCAGATGACTTGTGTCAGAATAGGCAAAAAATTTTCTTTTGGAGTCATTAAAATGTTCTATATGACTATTACAATTATTCAACTTTCCTGAAATGCCCAGCTCAGACCACACTTTCCGGTTTGTTAACGCACTATCCGAAATAAACCCATGAACAAGGGTTCCAGCTTTTTCTAAAAGAATGGTTGCTTTAATAAATAATTTGATCAAAGTTTATCCCTTGACAGGGCTTCGGGAGGCAAACACAGCAATAGGTTGCGAATAATTATCTGCCAGTGGTTGAAATAACAACACAAGCCCATGATTAGCTAAGTCATTTAAGGTAGTAGCTTTTGGTAATTCTGTACATGTTTCATCCTCTTTTCCAAAATCCACTAGTCCAGCATATGAAAGTGAATGCGATTTTACAGCTAGGTTCTCTCGTACACTTATTTCATCAAATACAATTAATCCGTGTCTTTACATTATATTTTTAGACTCAAGTCTCTTCTTAAAAAGCTCAAAAATTATTATCAAAAAATTATCATCAAAACCACAAGATGTGTTAATAGTAGATAAATAATTTTTTACAGTTCTCACACAAGGCAAAGGAATAATATTATTAACGCGCAAAAAAGAATATCCAGATGGTGATTTTGTATGAAGTAGCAAACACAACATTATCCAGTTATCCGAGTATCTGTTGCCACAAGAATTTTTATATTTTGAAGCAGCCAATATTTCATAAACTAATAATTTATGTGTTTGCGATGAAATGTTTTGTAATATAGACTCTACGTTAATGTCTACTAATTTTTTTTTATGATCTTCAATAATTGCTTCAAGCTGAACAATTTTTTTCCCCAACGTTTTATTTGTTCGTTGTTTTGAATAAATACGTTTTCGAAGAAGTCCTAAGTTTTCTTTTTTACTGGTGGTTACTTTCAAGAATATTCTTTTTAAAGGTTTAGATTTTCTTCTATATTTTTTATTACTGAATAATTGATTTATCGAATTGCACGATTTACAGAGCTTTTTGTTATGTTCTGAAAGTATAATAGAGCAATTTTTATGTCTCCACTTGTAAGTAGCATCAATGTACACTGTTTCACTTTTGAACTTCAGATTTGTATCTTTGACATTAACACCCTCACAGATATCTTTATTATGAAATTGACAAATGATTGATGTAAGTACTTCAACAGTTTATTCTAATTTACAATCATAACTGGGTAATAATAACTGAATAGAAAGATTCTTTCCTAAATAATTGCATTGTACCTTGCCTCTATAATCAACAATAGCAGTTTTTCCAAAAACAGGCAAGATCACACTAGAAACTACACCATTAGATTCTTTTGATAGTAACTGAAAATAAACAACAATTTCCGGTTTGTTTATAGATGTATCTATTCCAACCCAATAGAAGTTTCACAGATGTATTATTGAGGTATAATAATTCAAATACGTAATCATACAAAGGAGAAGCTAGTGAACTTATTTCTAGATCATAAAAAAAATACTTATTTTCCTGAACACTCCAGGCCCGCTCAAACTTCGTTTTGAAGTTATTGATGAAAAACTTCAAAAACTTCATTTTTCCGTTACGCGCATTTAAAAAAAAAAATGTGTGGTTTTTACCGATTAACAAGTTGACTGCCACGGTGTTTTTATAAAGCTGTCCTCAAACGCTATGAGTACCAGAATAGGTACTCGCTGTGTTTGTCCCGTGTGCTGTTGTATTTTTAGACAGATGTTAACATGGGCCATGGGTTTTTTTTCATATTTCTTATAATTTTTTTATCGTAATTGTTTATTTATATCATTTTAATAATATTAAAAAAAAAAATAAACCGATTTGGAGTGAGTATCATATATGGTACTCAATGCCTATTGTATCATATAAGTTCAGTTATCCGTTTATTTTCATTCGATTCATCGTCGAGTTGTGACGTTATTTATTAGTTTTTTACAATGAACGAAAACGAAATTGTTCAAGCTCTTTGGTCATCAGATGAGTTATCTGAATTTGATGATAGTGATGCAGATCCTGACTTTGCTTTGGTAAATATTGCCTAATTTATAATATTTTTTGTATATCGTTTTAAGTGTACAAACGTCAATCGTTTTATCATAAATATGTAGATAATGCATAACTTTTATCGTGTATGACCTTACTAATAATAGTAAATAATTTAATATAAAATATATACTACCTATTTCATTTATATAATATAGGATTCTGATACTGATGATGATATTATTCCTTCGAATAACTCGCATGAAAATTATGCTTCTGACACTGATGATATAATTGCTTCAAATAGTTTAAATGAAAATTATGACGCTTCTACTTTAAGTTCGTCTGGTTGGGGTCCTATAAACAGTAATGCTTCTAGTCCAGTGTTCAATTCTGAGTCTTTTGGAATCAACCCAGACATTCTCGAAACACATAATGATGGTACACCATATGACTTATTTTCTTTATTTATTGATGACGAAGTCTTAAATTTATTAGTTATTGAAACTAACAGATATGCTCGTGATTTACTTTCAATTCCTCGTGGTCCAAAATCTAGACTCAATTAATGGGTTGATGTTGACACAGTTGAAATTAAGAGATTTTTGGGAATAGTTATGTGGATGGGGTTAAATCCACTACCAACTTTGGCAAGTTATTGGAGCAAAAATGAAATGTATCAAACACATATTCCTAAGTATATGACCAGAAACAGATTCGAGTTGCTTTTGAGAACTTTTCATTGTTCAAACAATCAAATATGTCCTAGAGGTGACAGATTGTATAAAGTTCGTGGTTTGGTTGATATGCTAGTGAGCAAATATAAAGTATGCAACATACCAGGGGAAAATTTGTGTATTGACGAATCGGTGATTCCATTTGTTGGACGTTTGTCGTTCCGTCAATACATAAAAAATAAAAGGCATCGATACGGCATAAAAATATTTAAATTATGTATAAATGATGGGTATACTATTGGATTTAAAATATATGCTGGTCAAGAAGCTATCCCGGGAGTGGCAGTTTCAACGAAAATTGTAATGGAGTTAGCTGCAGATTATTTAGATGAGGGTAGAACCATGTTTACAGACAACTGGTACACATCAGTCAGTTTAGCAAATGAACTTTTAAGCCGATCAACTAATCTTGTAGGTACATTACGTTCTAACAGGAAGTTTAACCCAAAAGACGTAATAAACGCTAAATTAAAGAAAGGTGAAATAAAATCAAGCCAAAATGAAAATAATACCGTGATTATGAAGTGGAAGGACAAACGCGATGTACTTATGTTGTCAAAAAAACACAAAGACAATTTAATAGAAACAACTAATAAACGTGCTCAAAAATTATTCAAACCAAAAATGGTAATGGATTATAATAAGGCAAAAGGTTTTGTCGATATTTCTGATTTGAGAAATTCTTACCACTCACCACTTCGTCGATCATTAAAATGGTATAGAAAAATTGCATTCGAAATTTTACTAAATACAAGTTTATTAAATGCATTGACATTATTTAATACTGTGACTGGTAATAAAATGGGTGTGACAGAATTTAGAGAAAATATAGTTCAAGCTTTACTAATGAAAACAACCAACATACCAATGATATCCAAACCAACTGAAGGAGAAATTCATAAGATTGTTAATTCTAATCGTGGTAGGTGTTCAAATTGTTATTTCGAAATGGTTCAACAAGGTGGAAGGGAACACGCACAAAAAATTACACGTAAAGTACAAACGAAGTGTCCAGGCTGTTCTAAATATCTCTGTTTGGATTGTTTTTTCAAATTGCATTCAACAAAAAAAAATATAATTTATAATTATATATTATATAATAATAATAATAATAATATTTATAAAATATTTATGTTTGATTTTATTGATATTTTAACTAAAAAAAGCTTAAAGTGTATAATATGAATACAAGTTATATAACTTTTTTTTAAATATATTTATGTTTGATTTATTAATATTTTAACTGAAAAAGTTTTAAGTGTATACTGTAGTATAATATTAATACGAGTTGTATAATTTTTTTTTTTTTGATAATTACATTTTTATTTTAAAAAACATTGAATTTGAGCGTTGTTTGTTGTATTCTGTTTAAAATTTTCTCCTCTTTCTATTTCATTAAACGAATTGAGCATCAGAAATGGTTCTCAGTGACGTAATCACGAAAAAAAGTGAGTACTAAAATTGACCCTCAAACCCTGAGAGTCAAACGGTGTGAGTACCAGAATTGATACTCAAAGCCTGTAGAATAAAACGTGTTTAAAATGTGTGGCACAGGAGATAAACCACGTGAGTACCAAATATGGTTCTCATGGCAGTCAACTTGTTAATAGATTGGTGAAATCAAAACTTACCTAACATACTTACTTTTGAAGTTTTTGCACGTAAACATTGACCTGTTACCTACTTGAGGTGGTTATGCGTAGCAAGTCGAGGGATATTTTCGATTTGCGGAGCGGAGCGACGGCGCCGAGGAGCGTGGCGACGAGTGCCGCAACTCGCGAATAGACTATGTCCATACCACACACAAAATATGATAATAATAATAATAATAATAATAAACTGTTTGGCATTTGATCATAAAGGTGAACTCGTGAACTTACCACACCAAGAACAGTTCTTTCTGCAGATGTTATAAAGCGTTTTCGAACAATACCTTCTTCAGCAAAATGAAAACTGCACAAGTACATGCCTCGTTTTAGATTTACATAATCCTTACAAGCATTTTTCCATTTTAAGAAATCCTCATTTTTGTAGGAATTGTAAATAATATTTTCGATTTTAAACAGGTTTTAATGATACATTGCTTTTTCGGCATGATTTTAATAGTTTGTATTGGTTGAGGTGAATGTACACAATTACAAATTAGGAGCCTACATAAGAATACAAGATCAGAAGACGTGAACACAGAACTGAACATCCATGAATCGAGAACCTAAAAAACAATGTCACCATTAAAACCTACAATGATATAAATATATATATTGTTGAGTATCATAGAGATATTGATATGTCTATAGCTAAATCATAGGCGTGCGCAGACTTTTTGCGCAGGGGATGCCAATATATTTAAAAATAACTCAATTTTTATTATCTCCCTTCAAAAACACACAAATCAGAATTTTTTTTTATTGTATTACATTTACATAACTACAAAGTTCTCAAAATAATAGTATAATAGTAAAATAATAATATTAAATATATATTATAGTATATTATATATATATTATAGTCAATATAAGTAAAAATATAATTTAAACTTTGCATTTCATAACTAATTTAATTAATACTTTATTATAATTCTAATCTTCGGTCAAAAGGATGCAAATGTTTAAATTCATCAATTACTTCGTCATAATTTATTTCTGATGCTAGTTCTTGTTCTACAAATATCAACATCATTGCATCTAATCTTTCTTGCGACATGCGGCTTCTTAATTTTGTTTTTACCAAACTTAATTTGGAAAAAGCTCTTTCGCAAGAGCAACTTGTCACAGGAATGGTAGTAAAAAGTTTCAACGCTTTATTTACATTAACAAAATTTTTACTAATTGATAATTTTTCTAACCACTGATGAATTGTTTTGTTTGATGGTCCTGCTACAAAATCGGGCAAAGAACGTAGAAGTCTTAATTCCCTTCT
Source organism: Rhopalosiphum padi (assembly GCF_020882245.1). Classification (NCBI taxonomy): domain Eukaryota; kingdom Metazoa; phylum Arthropoda; class Insecta; order Hemiptera; family Aphididae; genus Rhopalosiphum; species Rhopalosiphum padi. The sequence continues at coordinate 77,784,278 of NC_083599.1, forward strand.
AATTCGTCACTATTAAGTACAAACTTCCGTGAAATTAATTCAATGTCAAATTCTTCAGTTTTTAGTTCTACGACCAATTGCACCAATTAAATTTAATGTTTCCTGATTAAATCGATTTTCAAGACCGTTAAACAAATCATCTAATACAGTGAAGTAAACATGACATTTCATCTCACTTTTTTTATCCAAGATGGTATGTTGTGTTTTCATATCATCAATTTTTGTAGCAATCTTCCTATTTTTCACAGGTGGTATCTCAATATTAAATCCATTACAAACAGTAAGAACTTTTTCATAAAGTTTAGAATAGTTATCTTCGTCGTTTCTTAACTCACTAATAGATTTTTTCAATGCATTTACAATAGATACTGCATCTAATAAATTCAAGTTGGGTGCTTGTAATTGAGCACTGACAATTTGGATTTGTATTAATATAGGTTTTAACATATATAATGCAAAAATAAAGTTGAAATTTTTCATTTGACAGATAAGACCATTTGCTTTAGCCCTCACCTCTGAATATTTAGTGTTTTCAGAAATTTCTTCAAGACACTGAATAACAGAAGAAAAGTTTTTTTCTACAGCTGTAACAGCTTCCGCACGACATGCCCATCTAGTTGTTGAAAGTGTTTTGAGAGTTTTCAATCTGGAATTTGTTTCATTAACAATTTTTTCAAAAACAGCATGCCTCACTGGACTCCCTTCAATGAAACTGTAAATTAGCTGGACACATCCAAAAAAATCAAAAACAACCCGGTTTTTATTCCCTAAGCTATCAACCAATACCAGATTTAGGCAATGGCCATAGCAGTGAACATACATTGCAGATGGATTGATTTCTTTGACTTTAGACTGTACACTATTAAATTTTCCACTCATAGCTGAAGCTCCATCAAAACATACAGCTATAACCGATGTCCAATTGATATTTAACTGCGCAATTTTGTTTGTTAAGCTATTAAATATTGTATTAGCATCTACTGCAGTCAAACGTTGAATACCAATAAATTGCTCAACGGGCTTACATAAATCTTCATCAAAGTAGCGTACAGCCACAGCCATCTGTTCATGGTGTCCCACGTCACTAGTTTCGTCGGCCATTATCGTGACGAGGCGATTGTTTATTTTTTTTTCAATACTTCGTTTCATTACATTGTTGATAGAAGTCAATAAATCATTTTGTATATGGTTGCTCAAGTACTTAGCATTTTGCGGCCCTTTTTCCAAATGTTTTTGCAAAGTTAAATCATATTTTTTTTAAATGTCCACAATATCTAAAAATAAACCCTTACACACATCTGAACTTTTTTCTAAGTGCCCTCTAAATGGTTTGCCACTTTTAGCTAAACACAAAGTAATATCTATCAATCGATGCATGATGTTACGATTGTGCAAACGCTGCTTTTCTCTTTCACTAATAGATACTAATCTAGATTCATCCAAGGTAACATCAATTGGTTTACAATTTGAAAAGTTATGATACGCTGTCATGCTAAAATTATGGGAGATTGAATTTTGGTGTTTTTTAAATTTTGTAGTAGAAGTACTCCAATTTTTAAAACCTTTTTGTGAAAAAGCAAAGTCTACTTGTCCGGCATTTAACCCTGGAGCTGTATTAAACATCCGACATACGAAACAAAATGCTCTGTCAAGTTTCACACTATATTCTAACCAGCTAAAATCATCATACCAGGAACTTTGGAAACTCCGTGCTCTATTTCCAAACTGTGTCCTGGGATACATTTTTAATTTTGGTTGGAATGCCCCTTTAAGTATTCGCTCTTTTCGTTCTAACTGAAGAGATGGTATTGGGTTTACAGGATCATCAGGGTCACATAGTGAATCTAATTAGATTAGAAGAAAATACATTGTAAATGTGAATTCAAAGATTAAAATACTCACAATATGTATTTATTAGTTATTACTGTTAGTACACATAGCGTTATAATAATTATTATTATTATACAATGTTTAGACATAAATGTTAGAATTAATTATTAATGCAAATAAATATTTATGTAACAATCTAACAGTGAACACTTAATATACAATTAATACACTCAATGCTAATTATAATTACCTACTAATTAATATTATTACAATTCATACAACAGTTATTAACTAAATATTTATAATATGAACATATTTATAAAATATATTTCATTTATACAATCACATTATGACACTGAAATATTCAACACAAATATCCAACACAGATCACAGGCAATATTGTTTGATGTTGTATTAATACTAAAATACCTAGTGGTACTGGTACATTAACAGTATTTGACCAATTATCATGATCCGTTTTGGGTTGCTCAACAATAACTTTATTATTCTGTGCAAATGGTACCGGATCATCTGGATCAATGTTGACTAAATTAATTTAAATTATAGATATTAGTTCATAGTTTACAAGCTTAAACTAAAACAAAGAAACAGCTCACACAATATAAAATATCAACTTACCAGAATACAGTTTTAATGATTTTGGTTTGAAAAAATCATGCATAGTTTTCATTTTTTTGTTTTGGTTTCTATTCATATTCGTATTCTAATATTATAATTTACAACGCAATTATGTATAAATAATTAATATTATTGAAATTTGAAATATTTAAAACTGTAAAAGAAAAATAACACCGAATGGCCGAATGATGGCGAATATAAAACAATTAAACAACTCTATTCATCTAGAGTCTAGACAGTAGTCAGTAGTTTATATTTTGTATCCGTGGTTCAAACAAAACGGTTGTGATAACAATTATGATAATTGATAATATTGATAGTTTTCGCTCGAACGATGTAGTTATCAGACTGCTTTATGGTTATTGGTTAGCTTACTTCATGGTTACGACGGTTACGTGACTGGCGTCGCGGTGATATCGTTAGATTATCCCAACTTCTATTATCAATGGAAATGTACTTGATAAAAAAAAAAAGTAAAATACGTAGCCTGAACTGTCAAAAATTACTAAACTGATTTCTGTTTATAAAAACGTTTATGAACTCCTAACTAAAAAATAAAAAATAAAAGCTAACTCCGCAAACCCGCAGGGGATGCCATGGCATACCCGGCATCCCCCCTGCGCACGCCTATGAGCTAAATATATATATATTTTAAATATAATATTTATTTATTATTTATAGCTATGAATATGCATTTGTTGAGTATTAAGTATAGTGCTTCAATCTGCAATTTAGAAATGGTTGCTCGCGATGTTAAAACACTTCCCTAGATAGCAATGCAAGTCTTTTTGATAAATCTACATAATCATTAAGTGAACACTAATCCAGACCAATTGCCCGACCTGTATATAAGACCGTGTTTAATAATCGCTTATCGCACGCTTCTTCGTCTTCAGAAACGTGGAAATTATTCGCGCGAAATAAAATACGTTTAAATTTGGTGATTATCGATGTGTGTGTGTGCGTAAACCATTTAATTAATAAATTATTAAAATTAACACGCAACATAAATTTACAATACATTTCTTGTTAAGCGTTCCCTCAGACTTTGGAGACTTAAGAGACTTAAATTAAAGGGGATGCGGAATCTTACTGTAAATAAGAAGGGGGACTCCGTCCCCCCACTTTAACCACTGACTAATAATAAAAATAGTTTGACTCAAAACGATTTTCATGATTGCCCATTACCATAAGATAATATTATTGATTTAAACACCGTAGAAGATAAAATTGCTGGCGATCATTAGTTTAAATCACTTTTGGTAATTATTATTGCAGTTTTTATGTTAAAATTAATTAACTTAATGTGTTGAATATATTTTATATTTTATATTTAAGGTTAACAAGCTTTCATACATTGGTGGAAAACATGTAAAAGCTATGGTAAAAAGACTTATGTCAAAATTGTTCACTGATAATCTTTTATCTGATTATTCTTATACTGGTAAAAAGGGTAAGAAACCATTCTCAACACTTTTCATCTGTTCAGTTATATTTGGTAGGTATCAACTATAATATATTATAATTATAATTTAAGCAGTGACAGTGAAAATATGTTATTTTTATTTGTTACTAATTTAATATTATTTATAGTTAATATTTTAATTAGAGTGTTTATTATTATTGTATACGTTTTTGTAGGAGCCCCCTCTTCGTATTGTCAGTTTAATACATTATTACAATTTTATAATTTTTTAAGTTTTCTCTGTATTATTATTAATTAGCCTAAGTAATTATTAAATGTGTGTTGTTTCTGTCTTGCAGCTATACAACATGGACAATTTTATATTCACAATAATGAGCTTTACTTTGTTATTTTTAAAATGATAGTAAACTGACTTAATTAGATAATTTAAATATATACAGGGTATCTTTGAAGCTTTTATTCGTATTTTAATTGCAAAGCAAATTATAAGCATTTTAAACATTTTTAGAAATTTTAAAATAATCATAACTTGCTTCATAATTAAAATATCAATTTAAAAGCCTCTGGATATACTAATCTTACCTTAAAATGTTAAATAGGTCATTCACTCTAATTTGAAAAAAAAACGGTGAAAAGCATTTTTGTGAATGTACAATTTGTTATTCTTTATTGCTTCTAAGACAGAGACAACATATTATGCAGGTTTGGCGATATCTTAATGTTGTTATATTATTGTAATTGTTGATCTTGAGTAAACCTTTATATAGAAACCTAATAAAAATAGTAAAATAAATAAGGCTATAATGATAAAGTAGTATTAACTATATTGTATACAGGGTGATTTTTTTTTATCGAAGAACACTCATTATTTCAAAAAGTATAAACTTTTTTTCAATTTTTTTTTTTCAAAATTTTTAGTTTTATGCTTTTCTAAAACTATGTAAAATTTTTATTTTTTTCACTTTAATATTTAATAGTGAAATCACTATCAACTTTTGATTTTCAAATGGCAACCTATACTTAAAATGTTATAAAATAGTAGGGATATTTTTTTTATGAATTCTAACGTTTAAATTACTATTTTCATTTAACCGTTCGCGAGTTATAGCTTTTCAAAGTTGGGCGGTTTTCGATTTTTATTGCTGAAGACCAGTAGCCACATGGGTAATAAATAATAATAATAGGTACATATTTTCACATGTAATAAACTCGTTATCGACTATCGTTCAACACAGTAATGACAATGAACTTTGTACCTGTAGGTTACAAATTAATTGTTATAACTAATTTAGATAATAATTAATAACGGAGTCGTCCGAAAGTCTAACCTGCTATTATCTAATACAAAATTATGGACTGGAAATTATGACCGAAAATGTCATGTAAATATTATGGTGGGGGTATCCATACGATTACAGCGCTATCTAGTTATCTTTATTATCTATGTTACTAAATAGATATACTATTTTGTCATGGTCAGTGGTATAAGATGGTATAAGAGTGGTGTATGGTCTATGTTTATTACAAATTTGAAATTATAATATTTACGTTATTATCATTTACGTGTCATGGTGGTATGATATTGGTTATTGTAGTTAAAAGTTATTAAGTTGATTATGAATATATTATACTTGTAAGTAACGTGTGACAATTTTGTGGATCTCATCACTCCTTTAACTGTGGTTTTAAGTACATATACCATTAGAAATTCGTGAAAAGTTTGCTACCGTAAAATGGGGTGAATAGGAACATAGAGGCGAATAGGAACAAATTTAGAAAAAAATGTTGTTATCCATGATAATAACTTGAATTTTCAACTTTTTGTGATTGTAACAATTTTAGTTTGTTACAAATGTCGTTTGGATCACTTTGATCGTACTCGTTATTGATAAGATTTATTTTACCTCCAACAATTACGCATTATCATACATGTGACAAATGTTATCATTTTTGTTTTTATGAAAAACATTATCAGATTTTCATTTACACACTCAATGTAAGTACTTGAAAACACATTATTTGTATAGTTATGATATATTAATATAGATCTGCAACATTCAAAACGAATAAAAACGTTTTTTTTGGTACTTATTGTTATCTAAAACATGTTGACTACGTTTTTAGTATGAATTGGGGTGAATAGGAACACACATTATTTTATGTTTTGATTTTATAATTTATCAACATGCCTCGAAAATATATTAGAACTGTACGTCAAAAGCCATTAGCCAAGTATACACCAGAACAAATTGATGCTGCATTAGGTGATATCGATGCCGGACTGACGTATCGTAAGTGTTCTGATAAACATAATATTCCCGTTACTGTGTTACATAGACACAATACATTTAGAAAAGCTAATATAGGTAAACATTTAAAGAAACAAGGTGGTCAATGTGCTTTGTCTGAGTCGGTAAAAACATTAATAGTCGAACAACTAATAACTTGTTCTTCGTGGGGATATCCTCTAAGCGTTATAGACTTAAGATTTATTGTAAAATCGTATTTAGATAGGAAAGGTAAGACTGTCAAAAAATTTAAAAATAATATGCCTGGACCCGATTTTGCTCTTTCTTTTATCAAGCGTCACAGACAAATGTTAAGTCAAAGATTATGTCAGAATATTAAACGGGCCCGAACTCAAGTTTCAAAACAATGTATAAATTCGTATTTCGATAATTTAGAAAAATCGTTAAATAATGTGCCGCCAGAAAACATCATAAACTATGATGAAAAAAATCTTACAGATGATCCTGGTAGAGCAAAAGTCATTACTAAAAGAGGCTGTAAGTATCCGGAAAGAGTTATGAACTCGAGCAAAGCATCAACTTCCATAATGTTTGCTTGCACTGGTTACGGGGAACTCCTCCCACCATACACTGTGTACAAAGCATTGTATTTGTATGACTCGTGGATTGTCGGTGGTCCCCCGAAATCGAGATATAACCGTAGTAAATCGGGGTGGTTTGATTCACAATGTTTCGAAGATTGGCTCATAAAAGTGGTAATACCGTTTGTAAAAAATAAACCAGGGAAAAAAATCTTAATAGGTGACAACCTTTCGACTCACTTGACAATAGAAGGAATAAGAATGTGTTCTAAATATAATGTAGAGTTTGTATTTTTACCACCTAATTCAACCCATCTAACACAACCACTGGATGTCGCTTTTTTCCGTCCGTTAAAAATAGCTTGGCGTAAAATTTTAACAATATGGAAGTATGGAGCTGGTAGTAAGGAGTCAAGTGTCCCTAAAGAACAATTTCCGAAACTATTGAACAATTTAATGGATGCAATTAAAGAAAAACAAATTGTAAATATACAATCTGGATTTAAAAAGTGCGGAATTATACCCATGAATAGGGATTCTGTTTTAAATATGTTACCTGAAGATGGACCTGACTGTAGTAATTCTGATAGTGAAATAATTAATGATTCGTTGGTATCAATTCTTAAAGAAATGCGATACCCATCCACTCAACAACAAACAACAAGAAAAAAACGTAAGCGACTTGATGTTGAACCTGGTAAGAGTGTCAAATTAAAAGAGAGCAGTGATGAAAGTGAAATGGACGAAGACGAAGTTGTTTTAAGTAATGACGAAAATAATTATTCAAAAGATGAAGACGATGTTATACGTATAGAATCAGATTGGAATGGATCGGATGAAGACGATGAATCACCAACGACCGAGTTATTAAGCAATATTACAAACCTAATAGGTGTTTATTCATTTAGTAATCTTAAAGTTAACGATTGGATTGTTGGTGACTTTAAAAATTGTTCAGAAGCAAAACAATGTTCATCAAAAAATACAAAATTTATTGGAAATGTTTTAAAGGTAAAAGGAAAAAAAGTATACGGATCATTTTTAAAATATCGTCCTACAAAAATAGATTCTGGAAAGATTTTTGTATTTCCTGAAAAAGAAGACCTGTGTTGGCTAGAATTTGAACATATTATAGGCACTGTAAAGCATCCGCAACTTCAAAGAAGGGGTGACATGAAGTTTATGGTTGATTATAACGAATGGTAAAAGTATTAAGGTTTAAATTAGTTTTATTTAATGTTTTATAATTTGTTACCTACCCTAAAAATTAATATGTTCTTATTAAAATAAGTTTTAAAACTCGAATTAAAATCAAGACTGATTTGTCAAAGGTATGACTATTATATTTTGTTTTTATTTTATACTATAATTAATAGTTTTATATTTTGTTATTTAATATACTGTTAATAGAATAACTTTTGAATCTCGAATTAAAATCAAGACTGATTTGTCAAAGGTATGACTATTATATTTTGTTTTTATTTTATACTATAATTAATAGTTTTATATTTTGTTATTTAATATACTGTTAATAGAATAACTTTTGAATCTCGAATTAAAATCAAGACTGATTTGTCAAAGGAATGACCATTTCATATTTTGTTTTTATTTTATTATAACACCTATTATATTGTATTATGTTCATAAGTTTTTTTTAAAAATATAAATTAAGTTCCTATTCACCATTCGTAATTTATAAAAGGAATATTAATCATTTTTAACGTATGTTCCTATTCACCCCATTGCTGGGTCAATAGGAACACGTTTTTGGAAAAATATATAAAAATAAATATTGAACTTAAATTTTATAAATAGTTCTAAATATATTCATGTGTGTGTGGGTTTTCTAAAACCGTTTTCAGAATACGAAAACTATAAAAATTGTGTGCACAATCTTAAAAAAATCGTTAAAACCGTTCCTATTCACCCCATTTTACGGTACCAAATTAAAATGTATAAAAAATCCACAATAGCTAACATCGTTTCTTGTAAATATTAATAGAAGCCTAACATCAGTCAACAAAAAAAGAGGTCAAATAAAAGTTCAGCCGACTGCTATTTCTAGAAGACAAGGATTAACTCGAGGTTCAAGATATCTGGGCGACCTCCAAAAGCAGAAAAATGTAAAATTAAAAAAAGGATTCATAATCTTAACCATAATATTACTAAAAACCAAATGAATGCAACTTACCACGGCACATCAGCTTAAAATTGGAATAATAACCTACTTACTATTAAAATTGTCATTTGTTTATATATTTACCTTGAAAAGTTTATTTCATTTCATTTGTTTATATATTTAACTAGTTTATTTTATTTTATTTGTTTATAAATTAATTTTGAATAGTACTTATATGTTATAATATTTTGATTATTTATTATTTACAAATTACAATAGTACAAATTTTAAAATTATAATCACTTTAAGTTCCTACGAAGAAACATACCTGTTACCATTCAATCTTTGAAATATTTTTCATACTCGTATTCATAATTCATTTTGTGATGAATGTCACTATATTGTTATATATATTTATATATTTGTTATTTATATTGTTATATATTGTTAACTATATTATTATATTGTTATCATGATTATAACACAGAATAGATTATTTGGTTATAATGATATTGTGGAGATCCACGGGCGAGGTACGACGAGTTTCCCCCGTAGTATCTCCAACGTTGGCGTTACGGCTTAGTCGGACCGTATGGAGGGCGAATATGGTCGATGTCGAATTTACCTCCGACGAACACTTCGCGTTATTGCGGTATGGAGGTACGAGGTGGCATAAAGGTAGTTGTATTTCGTGGGTTTAAGGTTCGTTTATTTAACACACTTAATACAAATTCGACGTCGATCGACGCGAGACAACAAAAAGTTACAGAGGACCAGAGTTTATACAATGGTGATGACGGTGGTCACGAGGTTTTAGCGCTCGTGTTAAGCGCGAATAAAATCAAAAATGGTGGTTGGATGCGAGTCGCTCGTGCGACGCGTCAATCGTAATGCGAGGATCGGAAAGAACTGGCGGTAGTGATGGCATAAAATAACAGTAGCAGTGATTTTTCACTGGTGATCACAAAGTAGCAATCACAGTCTGCTACTCCAGTATGAAAATAACAGTGACTGCTACTTTTTAATTCTTAGTAGTTGGTCACATTGGAAAACTGCTACTGCTACTTTCTGTAAAAATATGTTATAGCGTTATAGGTATTATAGATATTAACTTATGTTTCATAATATAGTAGTTGCCAGTTGGTCACAGTTTTGAAATCACCAGTGAAAAATCACTGATATAGTGCTACTGTTATGTTATACCATCTCAAGATATTGCTACTTTTTGAAACTGCTACTCACTGCTACTTAATTAACTGCTACTTTTGCATAGATATTAGATAATATTATAAAAGTTCATGACACTCTTATCAGAATTAATTATCTAGTTATCATTTTATCAACATTTATTTTATTATAATATCAGAAATTGATTGCTTTTGAATGCTAACCGCGGACTAGCCTTAATGTAATGACTAACCTTATGCAAACTTATTCTCATAATCACATGAACGTTGAACATTCTACCAATGATAAAGTAAATTTACTTTATCATGATTCTACCTAGTACCTACTTATCTATGTTTATGTTTATACAACCATGATAAAAATATTAAAAATAATTAATAAAACAATATTGTAGTTGCTAATTTGTCATGAGTACAACTGTTACTTGTGATTTGAAGACTTGAAGAATAGCTACTGCAGCCCATGTTAGTATTTTACTGTTTTATTTTTGTTTTAATAAAATTGTCATAGTATGAACATTATCAATTATAAAATTTAAGTATTGTACTAGTGATTTTACCTGTTACCTAAAGGTTACAACAATAAACTGTTCTTCAGAAACATGAGTTACATATTTATAATTATGAAAATTAACACTGATACCTGCATTTAAAATATAATAATGGAAAATAAAAATGTTTTTTTTAAATAGTGCAATAAATGTTAAAAAAAAAACTTAAAATACTCATAGTTACAACATAGTAATAAAAATTAAATAACTGTAAGTTAATTGGATAAATGAATTATGCATTTTGATTTAAAAACAACAACATTTCTGCTTTTTTTGAGTTTAAGCAACAACGGCGATCAGATATTAAAAGGCCTGCTTTAGAAAATACCCGCTCGCATGGAACAGACGATCCTAGACAACATAACGTCTTCCTGGCCAAAACATTTAAAAATGGGTAATTATACTTGTGATCTTGCCACCATTTTAGTGGATCACAGTTTCTTTTTAATACTGGTTCTTCTAAATAACGTTGCACCTCTACTATAGCCCTTGAAGTTGATGTTCCAGTTGAAGGCTGCATTTGGGAAACACATTTATCGATTGATTCCCAAATTGAAAATCGCTTTACTTCAGGCGTCAATGTGTCAGATGGCTGGATAGACGTCTGTGGTTCATCTTCAATCGATGTAGATTCTGATCTGGATTTCGAAATAATCTGTGCTGTACGCTCTACTATATCACTCTTTACTGAATTTATCATGTTTTCATTGTGGTTGAATGGTATGATTTTGAACCGTGGATCAAGGAATGTACATATTTTTAAGGTCTTACTATTTTCAATATTTCTCCAGCTTTGGCGGTCTCTCATACCATTCAATAAATTATTGACTAAACCTAAAGTTCTGAGAGAATAATTTTCATTTTTCATTTGTTCGCAGACATTTTTCAACCCTTGAGCAATAACTATAACTAATGAAGCAGTCATGTATTGATCTCCACTCACTGCTCTAGTAGCTTCTTCAAAAGGTCGTAAAATGTTACAGAACTCCTTGATAGCTGTCCATTCATCAGAATTCAAACAAGGTGGCGCATTATCTAAAAGTCCCATTGTTCCCCGTATAGAAGTCTCCAGCTGTACAAAGCGCTCTAGCATGTAGAATGTAGCATTCCACCTCGTGGCTACATCTTGTAAGACTTTTAGTGGATTATCGATCCCTATATTTTTTTGATATGCAATTAATTTGTTATTTGCATTTGTACTTTTGCGAAAATGAGTACAAATGTTTTTGACTTTATCAATGAGATCGTTTTCTTTTTTTAATGCAGACTGGACAATCAGATTAAGTGTATGGGCAAAACAACCAAAATGTTTAAATTTTAACTGTGCTAATGCATTTTGAATGTTGTAAGCGTTGTCAGATACAGAAAATACAATTTTACTTTTCAAGTTCCATGCATTTAATGTTTTATTAATTTGCTCAGCAAGATTCTCACTTGTGTGGTTCTCAATGAATGAATGACAACTTAATAATATAGACTTCAAATTAAAATTGTTGTCAATAAAATGAACAGTTATGGCAATGTAACTTTTGTTATCTCTAGATGTCCAGCAATCAGTCGTCAAACAAGCTGTTACTAATTCATTTGATATTGTTTCTTTAACCTCATTCACACATTTTTCATAAGCTGCTGGAATAAGTGTTTTGGAAATCGAATGCCGGTTGGGAATTTTGTAGCCAGGATTTAACATGTTCACAAACTCTTTAAATCCTGTATCTTCTACCACACTAAAAGGTTGTAGATCTTTTATAAAAAGTTTCATGAGTGAATTATCTAATTTTTTTTGGCCGTCAACAGAAATTTTTTTAGGAGTAAAGTTTGTAATTGCCAACTGCCTACGTTTCAACGGATTCAGTTTTAAAATTGGTGTCATCTCATGTATACCAGTTGCCTGATTAACAATACTACTGCCCGGTTCTTTTCCTATACTAAGGTCCCTTACTGTTTGTACACATGAAGATGTAGAAGGTACGGGATTGACGACATCAACATCAGGCTCATTCTATGTAAATTAATAAAAAAATTTAAAAACTAATTTAATTGTTGTAAATTAAATTTTAATAACACTGAATGGAAATAAATTATTTTTTATTTTTATTCAGTATGAGAAGTAGAGATAAAAATTTAAAAAAAAACATTTCTACTACTTTTTATAGTTATTAAGCTGTATGTAAATTATTATTTATAATCATAAAAATCAATATAATATTATAAGCTTTACCAGAAATAAAACTAAAATAATAAATAAATGTTATATTATAGTACATAGGTTACCTGTAATGTATTATTTTCAGTATAAAGATATATCAAATGAGAATTGTTGAGATGTTTTTTCAAGTTTGACAGACTAGTTTTGTACGAATATTTTTTTTTACAAATTTCACATTTAGCTTGACTAGAGTCAACTTTAGAAAAATGCTTCCAAATATCACTAGTTCTTCTGTCTTGATTCATTTTGAATTTTAATACAATAAACGATATTAAGTTTGTAATTTATAATATGTAGTGTGTACTGTCCTGACATTCAACACCAACAGAAAATAAAAATATCCTCACTACATTACAATTTATTATCTGGTGTTTTTTTTTTATCCATGTAAACAACTAACTTCTATAAATAACAAATAATATTACCATAATGATATATATTAAGGAAATTCTTCCATTCTGTATATTACACACAATACAGTGATTCCAAATAGCTATAATTATTGTAATAGTTAATACATGAATAGGTTCTCAAAGAAGAAATTATTCTTTAGCTTTGCCTATCAATATAATTATGCTATTACTAAGGGTACAAAAATATAATTATTTTATTTTACTACCATGGAATCTTTTAATAATCATATAAATAGATTTTTGTTTTTAATGTAGGTATATTTGTATTATTAATATCATTGTTATTTGTTAATATTGTACTATTATATTAATATATATATATTGTACTTGGATCCTACTTTTTATTAGAATTTAAATAGACAAATAAACGAGAGGCAGTTTCAAAACCAGCCAAAACCAATTTTTTTTGAAGAAAAAAAAACATCGTAAAACGGATATTTTTGAAACCAACTACAATTTATTATCCATGGTCAAACTAGACCAGTTCAATATTTTTAATGGCATTTTAATACAGTTTAAAAATTAAAAAAAACACCAAAAACCTAATTTTAATTATGTTCTTGTAGCTGTCATTATTATTTTTGAGTAGCAGTACTGCAGTAGCATAGAATAACAATATCTGACGAGTAGCAGTTATAACATAACAGTGATTCTATAAAAGCTATAATCATTTTAATACACAAACACGAAGTAGCCATCACTGTTATTTTTCAGTAACAGTTGCAGGGAATAACAATATCTGACTAGCAGCAGTTATACTACACAGTGATTCTAAAATATCGATATTCATGAAGTAGCAGTCACTGCTACTTTCACTGTTATTTTTTCAGTAGCAGTAGCAGTTGCTACTGTTACTAAAAAAAAATCACAGTTTACCACCACTAACTAGCGGTAGGCCGGCCGCCGCCCGAGTAGGCGACCGGTTGTGCCGCCTAAAACATGGTGACCAACCGTCCAACAAGTTTACCTCCCCTGGAGAGGAATTATGTGGTGACGGTTCACCACAATATAATGGATAATGGATATAATGATTCTCGTATTTGATAGTTGATATTTAATTATTATTGATAACGATCAGCCGACCAATAAGAAATTCGCATTTTATGACCGGTCTGCAGCGTCTAGGGTTTCTTAGGCCTACCGCACACTAGAAAAGCAAAACTGCTTAAAGCAGTTTGTGTAATTTTGCTCCAAGTTGACTTAGTCGTAATAAAACAGCATATGTAGCACACCAAAAAAGCAAAAAAGTGAAATCATATTTAATCACCAACATGTCTTCCGACGAAGAGGGCGTTGTCGTCCCAATTTTATGGTCTTTGTTGTTGGAAACTGAACGTCATGAAAAACCAAAAAGAATGTGGATTCATCCTTTAAATGAAAAACGTACAACAAGTAACTTAATTCAATGTTTTTTACGTGAACTTCGTAATGACGAGCTTAAATTTAAAAATTTTACGCGTGTAAGTTCTGAAACCTTTGATTATATTTTGAAAATAATAACAGAAGAAATTCAAAAACCTGATACCAACTTCAGAATGAGTATTAAACCAGATGAAAAATTATTAGTCACTCTATGGTAAGTAAAATTGAATTAATTAAAGTTAAATTAATTATAAAATAATACCTATATTAGATTGAATATAAGTATATAACTAATAGCCAATTTTCATTTGCATTTATGTATTTGAAATACGTATTTATCAAATATAATATAGTAGGTATAGTAATATAATATACCTAAAACTTACTTATATAACCAAAATTCCTTTTCAAGTGTTCTGTGCATAATGATTTATTATTTTAATATATGTATGTAGGAAATAAAGAAATACAATAATTTTTAAATTGATTTTGATGACATTTTTATTGTAAAAGTGATACAATATAACTTTTTATAATAACATTAGTTTTTTTAATCACGTACTTAATTAAATACTTAATTTTATGAGTTATTAAAAAAAATATATACAGCTGCTAGGTTATATGTAGTTTAATACGTTAAGTATTTACGTGGTTATAGATTTTATTTTTAAAAGTAACTTAACTTGTATTATTGATATGAGCTTGAACTTTCTGAAGAAGAAAACTCTGGACTTTCAGAATAGTGCAAATGTGTGGTATGGTGGACCGTTTCGGTTTCATTATTCAATGATGGTTGAGACTGATTAAGTGTATGTTGTTGGATTGGTACTTGGTGTGAATACGATGGCATAAAGTTATTTGAGTAAATAAATGTTGAAGCAGACAAAGTATCTTGTTCATCAAGTAATTTGTCTAGTGAACTAAAAATGGTATTTTTAAATCTCCGCTGATTTTTATCGTTTAGATTTTTAAAATCTGGTATGATACTTTTTAAAAATAAATGTTCAGGAGAATCTTCAACTTTTTGAATTGTTTTTGCTTTTAAATAATTAATCATTGGTTCTGCTACCATTTCACTTGCCAAGACTTTTTTAATTTTTTTTGGTTTTTTAAACACCTGCGAAGAGTTTGAACTTAGTATTGTTTCTTCACACATAATTGAATTTGGGGTTAATTCACTTGACGCATAATGTTCTTCCACAGTATTCGGTATTTCAGATTCTTCTGAGGTTGACTCTATTGATTCGTTTAAATCGTCTTCAATGAGATTACTAACCATGCTTTTATGTTGCATCATATAGTCTGTCAGAAACGCCATATTGTCGTATAAGTACCATTTCTTTTTTTTCGATGCACCCGATCCAGATGGATTTTTTTTCTGTTCGCGTAACTGTCTGGAAAATGAATTACGTAAAGTAGTCCATTTTGTTTTACATTCTGAAACTATAATATAAATAAAAGTTGAATAATGAAGGCTTCAATATAATAATGAGCCTATATATATAAACTAGGTACTTTATAGTACTTAACGGAGCTTAATAATATAGGTATTATTCATAAGTAGGACTCGGAAGTTGATGACCTTAAAAACAATAAAAAAATGACTTAAAAAATACCAAATATTAGTTTTAAATTAATAAAAATACATTTTTTTAAATATTTTACTCTATTTTACTATAAAATTTTATATACATTTATCAAAGCTTCAAACTACTCATAATAAGACATAAAAATGACAAAAATGTCCTTAAAATGAGGAAATAAAAAATGTACAAATATTTTTTTGTGATAATTTCCAAGTTTTAAGTTATCGTCATAATTGTCAACAAGAAACGATAAGAAGTTAACTAGTGTGAAGTCAGTAAAATTGACTTAAAATGTCAAAAAATGACTTAAAAGTAATAAACACCAAAAAATGCAAAATAAAAATTAGTTATTCAGATTCACATGCTAACAGATATAACAGATTTGTGGCCGGGAGAGCATCGTCTAAAAACTTCCAAAAAAAAAAAAATGCAAATGCATCAACTTCCGAGCCCTTATTCGTAAGTTATTACTGTATTTATTTTTCTGGCTATAAATTATAATAACATAATCCTATAATAGTAATTATATATTTATATTGATTATTTTATAATTTTTAATTCCCTATATGGTTTTCATCGAGTAAAACTTCTTAATATTCAATTATAATGTTTAAAAATTAATTTAAGGAGTAAACCTGAGTAAACCTGCGATCAATGTTTTTTTTTAATTTCTTAAATAAACTGTCTTATATATATATATATATATATATATATATATATATAATATATATATGTTACGTTGAAAGAAGAAAACTATTGGTAAATGTCGTCATTCCCCGGTCAATGACGTCATTAACTAAAATGATTCAATTATGTAGGTAAATGTTGTAATAACACATTTTTAAAATTCAATTGTACATCTTTCACCGGTCATTGACGTCATTTACCAAAACTTGTGGTAAATGAAGATAAATTTCAAATAATACACTGATTGTTTTAATATCAACATAATTGAACATTTTAGTTAATGACGTCATTGACCGGGGAATGACGACATTTACCAATTTTCGTCTTTCACCGTAACATATATAATATATTATATAGATATATTGGTTACCGGTATTTTTCCCGAATGGACTTTTTCCCGAATGGTATTTTATCCGAAAATCCGAAAACCCGAAACCTTTTTTCCCGAATCGAAATTCCCGAATGAACTTTTTCCCGAATGGTGTTCTATAAAAATAATTTTAAAAAAAGTATAATAACATAATAAATGCTGTTGCGTTATCGTTAAATATTTTAAAATCGACAAATTATATGCATATAAAAATAAAAATTATTTAAAAAAAATTAAAAAGTATAATAACATAATAAATGCTGTTGCGTTATCGTTAAATATTTTAAAATCGACAAATTATAATGCATATAAAAAATAAAAATAATTTAAAAAAAAGTATAATAACATAATAAATGCTGTTGCGTTATCGTTAAATATTTTAAAATCGACAAATTATATGCATATAAAAATAAAAATTATTTAAAAAAAACTAAAAAGTATAATAACATAATAAATGCTGTTATCGTTAAAAACAAAATTACAAAACAATATTATGTGCGATTGCCCTCAGAAATTGTAACGGCTGGTATGTATTAAATTCAGCAGTAATGGACATTATTCGCTTTTGAAAATCCCGCCATTTTCTTTTTGGTAGTGCTCTAACTTTTCGTCCTAAACTCAGCTCCGCGATCATTATCTCAGCATCAGCTTGTTCTTTTTGGATCTCACCGAGAGCGGAGTAAAGATCTGGATGATGTTTTCCAATAACAAGCTGGAAGCGATTGTGCCACCCCTCACTTACATTGTTGGTTTTGTGTGAACCAGTTAGAGCGGCTTGGTGCTGATTCCAAATTTCTGGCGGATAACGTGGAAGAATTCCTCGTCTTCGCCCTCTAGCTATTACTCCTACAACATAATTTTTTTCAAAATATTCCAAAATTGGTAATAAATCTTCAGGCGCGTCATTTTTCAAAAGCGAGAAAATGCGAGGTACTTCAGCCAAAGGTACGAATGCCAACGCTAGCATCATATGACTGTACATTTTTAATGAACGATCATCAGGGTCATTGTATGTGGCTTGAAGACCAACAGATTGAATTTGTCGATACATTGATTGACCGAAATGAAAAAAGCAACAACTGAGAGGACAATTTGGATAAACTTCTTGACAAGCGTTGATTATAGATTTTTCAAAGTCAGTCATGATCTTAGCCGGTTCACAAACAATCCTGTGTTCGTTAAATGAAGATTGTACTGCTCTTAGCACAGTGGCATACTGAACCGTTTCTTTTGACGACAACAGTGCATAGACAAATGGAATAGCAACTGTGTCATGAGCATCGTGTTGTTTGCATGTTCCCAAAATCGTGAAAACTTGTGTGAAAATAGTGGGACACACCTAAGAATTATGAAACAAAATCATATTGTTATATAATTACATTCAATGCCTACTTCAATAGATTAATAAGAGATATTAATAAGAGATAATTAAGAGATATTAAGAAATGAAGAATAGCCGCGTGACGTCATTGGGCCTTACTCGTCGGAATTGCCTATCTCATACGTGTAAAAGTTGCTCGCTTCACACAACGATTTACCCACCTAAAAATTTTATTTTTGAAATTTAATTTACGTAGCAATGTGTTATTTTATGTGTTAAAGACGATGCAAGTATCAGAATTTCAATAAAACGTTTAATTTTTCAAATATTAAAAATCTTAAGAGACATTTTTGTTAAACGCCGCGTCATGACACCCGGACACCGTTGTTCGCCGCGAAGCTCGCGACGTATACGACGTATACCGGCGCACCCGTACCAATACACCACTGATTAACACATCATAGACATATACCTAGGTAATAAACAGGGTTGCATTTGAAAAAAAAATGTATTATTATCGTTATTATCGTATTTATCGTTTTTCGTTATAATTACGTTTCAAATTTCAATCGTTTTATGTCGAGTATAACGTTTGCAAGCCCTGGACTAATAAATATAATAAAATCCATCAAACCTTAAAAGTCCCGTCTAAAAGATTAGAATGTATAGCAACAGCTGTATTTTAGTTATAATGTATAGAAAATACATACCTAGTCATTACAGCTCACAGTTATAACAACATTTTTAAATTTTTAAAAATTTTTATTTCGGGAACAATAACCGTCGGGAAAAAGTCGTTCGGGAAAAAAGGTTTCGGGTTTTCGGATTTTCGGATAAAACGACATTCGGTAAAAAGTCCATTCGGGAATTTCGATTCGGGAAAAACGGCGGGTACCGCAAGCAGTAGTTGATGCTCACGCTAAGTTTATTGTAATCGATGTTGGAGATTATGGTCGGTCTAGTGATAGTGGGATTTTCAAAGAATCTTTAATTGGTAAACAATTAATTCAAAATAAATTAGATTTGCCAGCACCCCAAAAAATTGACGAAAATATTAATGAAGATTTCCCCTTTGTATTTGTTGGCGATGAGGCTTACCCACTTTTACCTAATTTGATGAGACCTTTCCCTCGTAGAAATTTAACAAATGAAAAACGTATATACAACTATCGACAATCCCGAGCGAGAAGAATAGTCGAATGTGCGTTTGGAATTATGGTAAAAAGGTTTAACGTATTAGAAAATAAAATGTTAGTCGGCCCTGAAAAAGCTACAAAAATAACTCAGGCGATTTGTGTACTTCATAATTTAATTATGACTTGAGAAGCTAACTTTGCTGAAGTTCATAATCAAATTGAAAATAGTCATGATCAAATGGAAATTAGAAATACAACAAACATTGTTAATCATAATAGATGTTCTATAGCAGCTATTGAACAACGAAATAAATTTATGGACTACTTCAATTCAGACAATGGTTCAGTCCCTTGGCAAGACAAATTTTTAGTATAAAAATAGATATAAGTGTTATAAGTGTTAATAATTAATTATGTTATAATAATTTTATAATATAATATAATAAAATATATTATAATATTAATAACAATATTTACTTTAATTTATTTAAGTGTTTTATTTTATGTATTATAATAATGATAACAAGATTTTATACATTGTATATTTGTATACTATAATATTTAATACCCAGTTAAAAATTATTTTTCATACCTGAAGCTTTTAATAAACTAGATATTTCTTTCCATAATTTGTCCTGAATATCTCTATTGCTATGTTCTTTATCTCTATAGTTATAAATGGATGATCTTTGTTGGACTAGTGTTATTAATGTTTCCAGATCAAACGGTTCAGCTGTCATATTGTAGCTTTTCAGGTGTCTTAAATTTAAAATAAAATAAGATTTATATAATATATTTTTTACTTTATTACAAATATACATTATACACTATATATACGAGTGTTTTAAAATATGGTTAGAATTAGTTGAAATTAATTTGAATACCTAGTATTCAAATCATCTTCAATTGTTTAAAAATTGAAAATATTATAACATAATATATTATATTATATTATACATATTATTATTTATTTAAATTGTTCTCTGTATTATTATAATTTTAATATTAATATGTGTATTCATAATTACCTGTATAAAATAGTATTTATTATATTATTTTATCGTGACCGGAGGATGATCATGCAACGGGCAGTAGCTATTCACTAAAATAATAATCGATAAACACACAAAACTTTTTGTTTTGACTAGCCAAAATAGCGCATGTTCTATCTTGTTAAAACATGACTATAAATGACTAAAGGCAAAAATGTTTTTTTTTTACTATGATTATTGTGTATGAGCGTTCCTATTACATTACACTTGTTCTATTTTTCATTAGTCATGATAAAGTTGTTTTAGTCTGCTTTAAGCAGTTTTGCTTTTCTAGTGTGCGGTAGGCCTTATATCGCTGACGGTCAATGGGGAAAAAGGTGATACAAGACCAAGTTTGACGCGTTATCCGGAACTGTAAGAATTGTTTTATCACATATTCGTATAAAATATAAATAGCGAATTAGTTTAAATTATTATAATATAATTTTTATGTAGGCTACAATTATTTCTATATCTATTATTATTATATCTTTAAACCGCATTGAAAGATAATAAAATTTATCATCAACATATTTTTTAATTGTATTCCTAGTTGGTATTTTATATAGTGGGCAAATCCGTGACAGCATATATCGAAAAGCTTTACCATCGACCGTACTAAATGGCTGGTTATCTTTGCAAATGTAATATATAACAGCTTCAGTACATATAGAATGTTGAGATCCCCCATCTAAAAAATAAAGTTTTAATATAATTGAAACATTAAATATTTAAAAAATAAAATATTTACCCAAAAATGAAGCTACTTTCGTAAAAGCTTGTGAAATAGACTGTTGTCGTTTGATTGGTTCTGAAGTAGCTCCAGAAGTAGAAGCAGCTTCAGATGTACTGGTAGTTGCAATACTATGAGATTCGCTTATATCTGCGTCAACCTATTTTAATTATGTTTTATATTATCATTATAAATAAAATAGCTAACTTTTATTGCATTTAAATAAATTTTAAAACTCTATAGTTTTAAGAGCATATTTTTAATTTTACCATTATACAATACAATTTGATGATTAGACAATATTAATAAAATATTATTATAAATTAAATAATAATTAAGTTCCGTGCGACCGAGCCCTAATAATAATATTAAGGGAATAATTTGTATTATTAATAATAACTAATAAGTATTAATTAACAAATACTAACATTGATTGGGTGGTCTTCATCTTGGGTATTTTGGATACTTTGGCTTTGGGATGTCGATTTATTGTGCGTTTTCATATGGCTACGTAAATTGGACGTATTTCCAGATGTCCTAAGTTGTTTACGACAAATATTGCACATAGCCAAGTTGTTATTCATTTTAGTAAAATGTTTCCAAACACCACTTATCGGCGGCATTTTTGGAATAGATAATCACGCAAATAAAAAATGATACAAATTGCAAAATAATGAAAATAATATTTCGATTGTAAATTACAGCCAAAAACATTAAACAGTTAAATTAGAACAAAAAAAATAATTGTAAATTCGTACTGTGTTCAACGGTCTACGGACAACGAAGAAATGGTAATGATTAATGAATAACGATTCAATAATCATAATACCTTTATAGGGTTATGGCTTCATGGGCTCATGGCTTTATCGCCTAATCAGCATTCTAATAATAGTTTAATACTGGAATTCCGTGGAACCGTACGGCCGTACTAATACAATATACCTACAGTGCGGCTCACGAAAAGTGAGCGTTCAAGGTCAGTGGGTGGTGACCAAATATTGTCGAAACCAGGGGTTCTCCGTCTTGTACTATATTCCGCCGACCGTCTCATGAGCTATGATTTTTTTGGCGGGACCGTATTCAATAGACATTCCTTTTATGTTAGCAGCTCCTACTCTACCTTTTTTTTTGGGTAGACCCTTCATTATGTATAGCATTAAAGCCTTAAAATTTTCGTCTTTAGTGAGCTCGACGTAGTGAACGCACGTGTTTAATGAACAGTGTTAAAATATTTGGTCTGCTTTTGGTGTTATAATTTTTTGTAGTCTGTTTTTAATTAATACTGTTTTTTAATTATTTTACTTTAAAATGCCTTTTAAAAATAATGACACTCGTAGTCAAACCAAAAAAGTAATTTTTAATGTGTATAATTACTTTAAATGTTTGGCTTCTTCCGACGACATGGCTTTACGAGAATATTTTAAACAAACACAAAAAATTACTGCCGACGCGTGTGGTGTATCTTATACAACAGTAAGACGAGTGTGTGCAGAAGGATATTCTACCGACGATGTCTCGGACTCGCCACAAGCTGGACCATCATTTAACTCAGGGTGGTCCAACCCGCGGCCCGCGAAGCTTTTTTTGTGGCCCCTCCGACAATTTAAAATTTATATTTTAAATCACAATAATATTATAAAAAAATCGTAATAAAAAGGTATAAAATTTATACGATCTTATTGCGAATTTATACGAATTATTTACGAATTGTTATACGGCGGGAGTTCCCGGGAGTCGGTCATATCGCGATAAAACGTGATGGACGACGTGAATACTATTCACAATCGCACAATTGCGAGCATTAAATATTTCTCTAAACTAAATCTAATCAGTAATCGACAATCGTTAAGACGTTAAACAGTCGACCCCGTGTCTGTGTCGTGTGCTCGTGCGTCGTGTTCTTGTGAATGTGCCCGTGTTATTACCGTACATACTTTTTATTTTTACCATGTCTGAAAGAAAAAAACGTAAATTTGACGATGAAAAAAGAGTGTTTAATTCAAAATGGGAACTAATGTATTTATGTATTGAACATAACAATAAACCTATGTGCCTAATTTGTTTACAAGTTATTAGCGTTCTAAAAGAATATAATATAAGTAGACATTACACGAGCATGCACAAATCATATGATAAATATACTGGAGATACTCGGCTTGCATTATTAAAAGACCTTTCTTTGAAATTAACAAAACAAAAAAATGTATTTTTAAAAAAACAAATTACGATCGTGACAATTTAATAGCTTCTTATGAAGTGTGTTTAGAATTGGTCAAACAAAAAAAAGGGTTTAGAGACGGCGAATTAATTAAACGTTGTGCAATAAAAATGGTAAATGCTTTTGGAAACAAAGAAATGGCAAGTAAATTTGAAACAGTATCACTTTCTCATCAAACTGTTAGCAGAAGAGTTAATGAAATGAGTGATCATGTATCTGGAATGCTTCGTAATATAATACAGAATTGTAAGTACTATTCTTTAGCATTAGATGAAAGTAATGATATTTCCGATAACAGTCAATTAATCATTTTTATTCGAACAATTGATAAAGAATTTAATATACATGAAGAACTACTTCAAATAAAACCATTAATTACTGGAACTAGGGGTGTAGATATATTTGAAGCATTGAAAAAAATTATTTCAGATTTTGGTTCATTTGATAATTGCACTGGTATTATCACTGATGGTGCTCAAGCTATGGTTGGGATACATACTGGTTTAGTAGGAAATTTAAGGCAAATAGGGCTAAAATGTTTATTTATTCATTGTATTATTCACCAAGAAGCACTTTGTGGCAAGTTTGTTAAAATTAATGAAACTATGAAAAAAGTGATAAGCATTATTAATTTTATTCGTGGTGGTAACAAAGCTCAAAGACACAGAGCATTTATTAAATTTTTAGAAGAAATGGAGAGTTTTTGATGGAGAGAATTGTTTGAAATCTTTTTTCGCATTGAGAAGTGAAGTTTTTGAATTTCTTAAATCTAAAAATATTGGACAACAGTTTTACGAAGACTTACAAAGTATTTCATTCATGAAGTCTCTTGCTTTTCTCACTGATTTGACATCTCATTTAAATATTTTAAATTTAAAACTGCAAGGTAGGGGACAAAATATATGTCAGCTTTTTAGTAATATTGAAGGTTTTCGGAAAAAATTAGAAATATTTAAAAACGCATTAGAAAATAATGATACTACATATTTTCCATCATGTCAAGAAATTAAAAAAATTGAAAATCAATCGGTATGCTTTATTGAATTTAAAAATATAATTACAGAACTAATAACAGAATTTAATTCACGATTTAAAGATTTTTATATATTGAAACCTAAATTTGAATTATTTAACCACCCAATGACAGTTGATATCTCAGTACAACCTCCCGATTTTCAAATGGAGTTATGTGATTTACAATCAGACTGTTTTCTTCAATCAAAAGTAAATCTGCCTCCTGGAGAGTTTTGAAAACTGTGTTCACAAGAAAAATTCCCAACATTACGGAATTTTTCTCTTGAAATTTTGTCATTATTTGGCAGTACGTATATTTGTGAATCGGCATTTTCTACAATGAATTTAATAAAGTCAAAATCAAGAAACCGTATTCACGATTCGTCTTTAGAATCGTGCATCAGATTAGCCACCACAGGGTGTTCAATTGAAATTGATAAATTGGCTACTGAAAAACAATGCCAATCATCATATTAATAGTTTATTTTTTTTGTAATGTATTATTGTAATTTTTTAATAATAATTAATTATTTGTGTATTATATAAAATAAAATATAAATAGGTAATAATATAATTTTTTTCATCTGGCGGCCCCCGGTGTTTTTATGAAAGTGTAAATTGGCCCGCCAACTACAAAAGGTTGGACCACCCTGATTTAACTCACCACGAAAAACATATAAACGTAGAAAGTATGCCACAGAACTGGACGATTTCGATAGCAATGTTATACGAAGAACGGTTCATGAGTTTTATGAAAAAGGTGAATATCCTACATCGAAATTAATTTTAAATTCTGTACAACAAAAATTTAATTATCAAGGTAGTCTTGCTTCAATGAAAAGGTTGTTAAAAAAATTAAAATTTACGTACAAAAGATGTAACGACGGACGTAGATTTTTAATGGAGCGAAACGATATTGTTGCTTTGAGATGTAAATTTTTACGTACTATGTGTACACTACGTAAAAATAATGATTCCCGTCCAGTCATTTACTTAGATGAGACCTGGGTGAATCAAAACCATTCCAAAAATGATATATGACAAAATGAAGAGGAAACTGAAGGTTTAAAGGTACCTACCGGTAAGGGAGGCCGACTCATTGTTTGCCACGCAGGTTCAAGTCATCATGGTTTTATTAAGGAAGCAAAATTAATTTTTCGTAGCAAATCAGGTAATACAGAAGACTACCATAGTCAAATGAATGCTGACGTTTTTAGATCTTGGTTCGAACAATTATTGCAATCCCTTGAAGAACCATGTGTCATCGTTATGGACAACGCTCCATACCACTCAATGTTGGAAGATAATTTTCCGAAAAGCAATGCCCGAAAAGCCGATATTCAAGAATGGTTGACTAAAAAAAAAATTAATTTTTCTCCACTTGAAACAGTTGCTGAGCTTCGTGAAAAAGTTAAAGTTTTAATACCGACCGAAAAAAATACGAACTGGATGAATTTGCCTTTAAAATGGGACATGAAGTTGTACGACTACCACCATATCACTGCCAGTACAACCCTATCGAAATGATATGGGCACAAGCAAAGAGACAGGTTGCATCTAAAAATACAACCTTCAAGATGGCTGATGTTGAAACACTAATGAACGAAGCAATAGATTCAGTGAAAAAAGAAAATTGGGAAAATTGCGTACGTCATGCCGAAAAATTACAAGACGAAGATTATGAAAAAGAAAAACATAGAGAAGTCATTTTGGAGCCTATTATTCTCACAATACAACCAGGTGACACAAGTAGTGATGAAGACGACGAGGAAGACGACATAATATAATTTATTTGTGTAAAAAATGTATATATTACCTAATTACTTTAATTTAAATTATTTTATATTTGTGCATTTTAATATTTTTTTATGATTAAATCATGATTAGTTTTGTAAATAAAATGTTTAATATCTGTATTTAAAATAGTTTATGCAATTTTTCCTAATCGTAAGTCGTAACGTTCATATAAATTATGTGTTTAATATTATTGTAATGTATGAGCTGTATAGTGGTATACTGGTATCAACAATTTTAAAAACCGCGGCAAAAAGGTTTGACAATCACTTATTTAAAACTGCCACGGGAGTCGCTGATCCCACTGACCTTGAACGCTCACTTTTCGTGAGCCGTACTATATATGAGTATATGACGTTATCTACTTTCAATGGAATCAAGTAGGAATAGTAGGATCTACATAAAAACAGTAAACATACTGCTATAATAGCTAAAATATATAACAATCCAAATAATTCATAATTGTATTTGTTACTGTTATTAAAGTATATAATAATATAATGGTTTCCCAACGATTAATCGTATTAAAATATCACAAGACTCGATAATATCGAGGAGATATATTAGTGTGGTTGCATCGATATAAAATTTCTCGATATAAAATTTCTCGATATATCGACTTCATGTATCGATATTTTCGATATATCGATACATCGTTGCCATCCCTGCGGCCACGCTGCCACTAGTGCCACTATTGTCTATTATGACTATCAGTGCCGCAACATCCACCCGGGCAGCCGGGGCAATGCCCCGGGAACGGCCTCCATTCCTATTTTGTGGCCCCTATTTATAATTTTCACAATTTTTAATTTTTATAAACCCAATACCTACTGTATTGTGAGAATTTGTGACAATTGTGTATACTGTGTAAGATAAAATTTATTTGAAAAATGTTTGTACTATAACAGTAATTATTAAAATATTGTAGTCCGGCATTGATTTATTATTATCGTTTGTTGGAATTTTAACGGGAATCCCGCTATTTACGTCACCACAACGGCCTATCTATAGTCCATACCACGAGAGAACGCATACGGCTCGCGCATCCAAATGATCGCGCTCCGTCGTTCCGAGGCCAAATTTCTCCCACCATACCACCAGAGAACGCATACGAAAGTCAGCTGATTAGTGTATACAGCGGCTCAAACAATTAAACTATTACGCGCTCGCGCAATCACGTATTCACGTATATCAGTTGATGCGTATTTGGAGCAAAAAAAAATTTTTTTTTGGTTATGAAATTGTAAATAAGTATTTTATTAATTGTATTGTAAAAACAATATGTACAACAATTTTTACAAATAATAAATAATACTGCAGTAATATAGTCAAAATATTAATTAAAAAATATATAATATGTACAAAATCTTACGATTGATTTAAAAACAATATGTACAACAATTTTTACAAATAATAAATAATACTGCAGTAATATAGTCATAATTAAAAATATATATAAACTGAATTCAAATTAAATCATTTTATAATAAATGTTTTTTATTGTCAAATGATTTAATCGGAATCGAAGTCTGAACTTGTGTCACCTGTAATCGTTAAGACATGTGATCCTTGTTCTTCGTCCAGAAGTTGATCAGATACAACATCAATTTTCCAAAATTTCTCTTCTTCTTTTATCACATGGGAAACAAAGTTTTCCCACATACCTGGAGTAACCCGTTCTACGCCTTCTTCCAATAGTTTACGAACATCTGGTAATTTATATGTCGTATTATTCATACGGACATAATTTTTTACCGATGACCACGCGAGTTCTATTGGGTTTAATTCGCAGTGATATGGGGGCAAACGTAACACCGTTTTATTAGCAGCTTTCGCTAATTCATCTATTACATATAGATCGTATTGTGGCTTTAAAACTTGAACACGTTCCAATAATTGGGATTTAACTTTTGTATGATCAACTACCTCACCTTTATTTTCGAGCCAGTTGATAATATCTGCCTTTTTCCAGGAGATAACGGGGCATGGGTCCATCTTCACCGAATGATAAGACGCATTGTCCATGACGATCACGGCATTTTCATTCAATAATGGTAAAATCTTGTTGAACCACTCGTAAAAAGTATCACCGTTCATTTCGTCATGGTAATCTTGTGTATTTTTTTTCGACTCGAAGCATAGGAGACCGCCAGCAACAAAGCCGTCTGATGACCCGATGTGCACAACAATGAGCCGCTTACCCTTACCAGACGGTGCCTTTTGTCCTGTTGTAAGGCCCCGTAGAAATGCGTCCCTTGTCGATTGCACTGTATTGTCCACCCATGTACGTGTTGTAGTTTCACCTGCGTTTACCCAGGTTTCATCCAAATAATATATTGGTCTACCCAACTGACGGTAATGCTTAATGCTTTCCAAATATCTTCGACGCCAACATACAATATCATTGCGTTCAATTAACGCGCTATTCCGAGACTTACGAACATATTCAAAATTCAGATGTTTTAGTACTCGGTACAAAGACATTTTTGAAAAATCCGGCAAACTATCATCTTCGTTTATTGCTGTTAAAATTTTATTTAATGTCGGGATTTCACGGTTGTGCCAAAACTGATGTACTTTTTGTCTGATAGCATTTTGGTTGAACTCGTCAATTTTATCTGTCACTTTCGGTCTAATTTTGGTCTTGTTTGGCGATGTCACGATTCCTTTGTTGCGATATTCTGACAGAGCAATGCTCACAGTCCGTTGTCCGATACCACATTCTTCGGATATTTTTTTTATCATTTCTTTCGCCGTCAATTTTGGCCCATCTCCACTTGATTGTTGTGCAATTTTGGTTTTATACAAATTGACAATCATCATTTTTTGACCAGATCCAACAAACTAAAAATAATAGTTATATTATTAGTATAATATAATACAATATACTATATTACAAAAAAAAAAAATGGTACAGTATAATATAATACAATGATAATAGTTAAAATAATGCTTACTTTTCCACGAGGGTTTTTTTTCATTGGAGAACCGGCAGTTCCTTGTTGGATGGCTGTGTTGTCACTACCTTCTTGACTCATTTTGGATAAAATAAATTAACGTACACAATAGACAGTCAAAATAAAACAGAACGCAAACACTGGCGCAAAAAAAAAATTAAAATAACTTAAGATACTTGGTAAAAAAAACACAAGACAGTAACGTAAACGACGCGCGACGTACGAATCAACAGTTGTCAGTTGCGTAGCTAATAACAATCAGCCTGTATACACGTGCGCCAACCGAAAACCGACCAGCTCCGATAGCAATCGACTTGTTTCGGCTTAAGACTGCTTAGTGGAGGGGACACTCGTGCGCGAAAATGACGAGTTTTGGTCGGCCGCCGTATGCGTTCTCTCGTGGTATGGACTTTAGCGATTTGTTTGTTTTGACTGTGACGCCAGTATGCCACGCGCTGATAATCCTATATAAAAACTATTAATATTGTGTATAAATGAATAATATTACGACTGCAAGACAAGTGTGGCTAGCGTTGTAGGAACACTTGGAATAATATTAAACAAAATCATCGCGTTCTTCATTTGGCATTTGCGTACAGCGAGCAGTGCAAGGTGCGACTGTGCGAGTACCGATGTAACTTATTAGTTATTATAGTAGTTATTATAGTTATTATATTATATTTAATATTATTATATTATAGTTTTTATATTATTATTATTACTAAGTTATTTACTTGGTGGCTAGTTTGACTTCTGTTCTTCATTATTATTGTATGTTGTACACTTGTACATTAATAATGGAATCTTCTCAACAACCGTTGAAAAAAATTAGATTGTCCGGTGGAGCAAGAAAAATATTGAAACAGAAAGAAAAATCTATTAAAGGGAATAGAAGTATTTTGTCATTTATTCAATTTAAAAATTTTACCTAACTGACCCCAATAAATTTGTTGACTAATTTAAACCCTGGTGCAATGATGCTAGATAGTGGCCACTAAATAATCTTTTGCCCTAGGGCTCAAAAATTCTAGTTGCGGCACTGATGATAGAGGAGAAGAAGAAGTTAAAAGAGTGTCACGCAGATTTGGTCTATATGAATTTGAAAGTTTAGTAAACTTTCGTTCACGAAATGCGTCTTCTGATCTTATAAAAACACTAAACATACTTCCAACAGCAACTTCCAAATGTGAACGAGGATTTTCTGATATGAATCTCACCATAACTGATCTTAGAACTCGTTTAACAATTGAAAATGTGTCAGATTTAATGTTTATCTCCATCAATGGCCCCCCAGTTGAAGACTTCAATCCACAACCATACGTAAAAATTTGGCTGCGAAACCACAGATCAGCAGATTCAGCTCCACGTGGTAAAGAACAAAAAAAAACCGTCGACGAAGAAGATGAGTTAAGAAAACAATTTTTTATCAATTTATTTAAATAATTCATTTTTATAATTTTGTTTTGATATAATAAAAATGTAATAGTAATTTTTTTAGTTATTAATTAAACCTCTCCACCACTTTTATCGTAAAAATAATGAAATACCTATATTTTGGCGTTCTTCAGCGTAGTATACTCTCATACAAAATGATGGGAACATCGCTGCTTATATTAACTTATAAGTGAGAAATAAATACATACATTTGAATTCCAATAAATTGTTCAATCTCAGCTGAT
The DNA here is from genome assembly GCF_020882245.1 of Rhopalosiphum padi. Taxonomy (NCBI): domain Eukaryota; kingdom Metazoa; phylum Arthropoda; class Insecta; order Hemiptera; family Aphididae; genus Rhopalosiphum; species Rhopalosiphum padi. Next base: position 77,815,370 of record NC_083599.1, read on the forward strand.
GATATAGCAATGCATTTTCCTGACTTCTGTACAGAATAAATATTGGTTTGTTCACATAAATTCTGAATAATATCATCATCAAAATACTGTTTAAAATATTTATAAGGAGATAAAATGTGAGTAAGTGGATCAGGTAAGTTTCCTTTCCATGTTGAATCAGGGTTTTGATATGGTACCTATAATATGAAAATAGTTAATATTCAATTACCAAACATTTTTGTTGACAAATTGTTCTTTTAAAATTAATACCTTTTCCCAATTTGGACCTATCCTAACTTATTCATCAAAAAGTCTATTTTCCTCTTCAATCTCTGCTTCTATGTCTCTCTGGTTAAGCATAATTAAATTAATTTCAAAATTGACTTCATCCTCTTCCAATAAATTATTTTGCATAGGAAACAGTTCCTGAATTATATTATTTTAATATTAGTCAATAAATGTATAGTTTAATAGAATATATAGAGATACTTACTTCAATATTATCAGGAAATTGATTCAATATTTCATTTAGATTGTCAATATTAATGTCATCACCTTCATCTAGTTCTTCTAGGTCTGATACATCTCCTTGTAATAACTCAGCCACTTCTTCATCAGTTAGTTTTTTCCCCATGTTACTAGTTACTATGGTAACATCAAAAAATAAAAATGTAAATTTGCAACAAAATGTTCATGACTCCAAAAATAATCATTGGGAATTTGAGACATAATTTAAAAAAAATTGAATTGTTTGTTTAATCCCAATGATTATTATAGGAATCATGGTGTTTATGATACTATAATGAAAATAATATAATAGTTATATCTATAATAATACTTTAACTAGAAAGATGAAGTAATTTTTAACATGATTACATTTTTTTTTAATTGATTTGGATAAAGTAACTTACCTTTTAATTAATACTTAAAATTTGGTTTCTTGCATCGTGGTTGTTTATTGATAACGAAAACAAACTGACAGTTTACTATCACTTTATCATTCAAATAAGAAAAAACAGTGTACCCATTTGAAAGAATATACAATTTCTCGTCTATTTATGTGTATTTAGTCTTTATTGGAAAATTGTGGACTGTTTAATACGTCATTGATATACATTATACATGATTCCAAAAGTTATCGTTGGGCTTGAAAGGGTTAATCTTACATTATGATAAGATTCCAAACGGCCAGTATGCACAAAATTTTTTGCATGTGGCAAATCTTTTATAAAATCTTTTGCAGTTATAACTTTTTTTAATGCATAATATGATTCATCATCAGATTTTAACCCCAATTTTTTATTTATTTCTTCATCTGTTAATGAATCATGATCGCATGTTTTTATTACTCCATTTTCTTCCCATTCGTGTTCATTTTTTATACGATGTAGTAGAGACGTGAATTTTTCAACTAATAATTGACCGTCACCTTTGCAGTTTTGCGAAGCCCATCAGAGATGATTATTTATACTACTTTTCCATAAATAAGCTTTTTCATGTTTTTTTTCTAATGTTTTCATTTTTTTCATCAAACTTTTAGATAGGTGCCACACATCAAATTCATGTTGTATTTCAGGATGTTGTGTTCTAATGTAAAAACGAATTCCTATATGTCGATCAGTAAGAAATAATTTAATATTGCAATTTTGATTTTTGTTCAGATCATTAAGTAATGGTTCACAACCTTTTCTTCCAAGTCACCTTTTACCATACCTTTTTGAACAAGTTTAAAGTCTACTATTTTACCACTACGTAAATCCATTACCGAATAGATACAATACTTGGCGCAAAAGCCTGGAGAGTCATACTGCCCATCTCCAGCTAACCAAATATCATTTTCTGAATTTTTAATACTATCAATTGTACTTTTCTTATGATCTTCCCAAATATTACAGATGATTGGTCCAGTATAACGGTTAATTATTTTATCATATACCGGACGAGAAAAAAATGATAGTTTTAATGAATCACAAAAAGCTACCATTTGTGTATATAGAATTCCGGATAAAGTCAAAGCAGATCCAATTAATATATTTCCCAATGGCCGTTTATTAATCTTATTTTGTGAACGCCAAATTAATTTATGGTTTCTATCACATATAGTTATAACAGATAGCAATGCCCCTTGGATATAATGTTGGACGGTTACAACTGTAGATTTACATTGACGGCAACGGTTAAAAAGTAGCAATAAACAATCCCAAAATACAAAAAAACAAGAATTATCTTCAATGTTTAATGATGGTTTTTGCCGTGTCTGTTTACATTCATATATTTCTTCTTCTTCTTCTTCTTCTTGGTTTTCTATTTCAAAAGATATGTCATTTGTAGGCTTATATAATTTGTAGTTTTCATTGCCTATATCACACTGTATGCCTTTATCATTCGGATTATCATTGAAGTAAATACAATTTGGATTATCGGTATCTAGTAAATTATCTTCATCGGAATCAGATTCATTAAAATTGTCTACGAAATTGTCAATTTTAAATTGTTTAACCGATGTGCTTGTTGAATTTTGTTTTGATATAATATCTTCTACGTTTCTTTTTCGGGAAATTCTTATACTTCGAGATGTTTTGGGTCTAAGATCATCAACTTTGTAAATAGTTGGAATAGAATCGGAATTTAAATATAATTTTATTTTTTCATTTGGCAGTAGCGGTTTTTTTAGTTTACTCGATTCTGTAAAATCTTGTTCTTGAAAATGTTTTGAACATATTCTAGATCCATTACCCGGAACAAAATCTTTACGTTTACAAAACACTAACCATTGTTTAAATCTAAGTGGTGATTTATTTCTTTTTGGAAAACTATAAAAATTTATATTTTCAGATTGACTGCAAGTTGCCCTTTTCTTATCGCTATTTGAATTACATCCAAATACAGAACAAAGAACCATTTTACCCCTAAAATAAATTACACCATTTTGTTTTAATTTTAAATTTTAATGTACGAGTGCCTACTACTTATATGTACCTACCTACTTTAATATCCTAACATAAAGTATATTTTAATATTAATTGATATGGTTATAGGACATAAATAAAATATTATAAAATGGGCTTACATTAAAATAGATATATTTATTTTTTTATTTTTAAAAATTTAATTATAAGAAGTGTTCTTATTAATATTACAAATATTGAAATATATATATATTTTATATAGTAATAATAATTTATTATATAATATGTATGATAATTTATTATAACTAATATATTTTGTTTACAGTGTAGATGATTTATAACCAACATAACAACTGTCTTGTTCCGGATATTTCTGTCGTATTTTATTTACAACACAGGATGGAATAACAATGCGATTACCTATACAAAACCAAAAATGTAAACATTTGTATTTATACGTTTCATATTGCATTATATTATCAATGGACTTATAGTCATCCTACCTTTTCCTATAGAATTCCACGAGTTTATCCAATAAGTAAATTGTTTATAACAAATATACCTCCACATCTTATTAGTTGGTTGTGATGAACATAACGATTTTTTTTTTTTTCTTTTGTTTTTTGATTTAACAATAATTTGTCAGTCCCGGTTCGCACTGTGTTCGATGCACACGTCTTATTCCAACTCCGTTATAATTTCGTTGTTATTCTCGCTCTGTGCAACCGATTTGGTTCAAATTTATAGCGAAAATTTACTAACGTTAAACTCTATGCAAATTAGTAACTTAATTTGTACTGTGAGTGTACTGTTATCGTAATGCTTACTAAATGTAATTTTTATTTTACCTACATGATATAAGTGTCTAGTGAAACATCTAACAGTCGTTGCGTAAACCGCAGATAACGCGCCGCGTTATCGCGGTTTCGCGTCCGTCGCCCAGCGGTCCGTGACCTTGCTCACGTAAGTAATGCCGCCTACTCCAGTTATAAATAGTGTACAAAAAAAAACAACCAAATCAACTATTACGGATAAAATTAAAACTAAAAACAGCACTATACAGCCTGCTCGTTTAACAATTCCTACAAATTCTAACAAAAGTTCCTTAATTAATTCTGAACACAGCTCTCAGAGTCGTAATATGAACAACACTACAGATGGCGAATGGATCTTGCAGAATTCCTCGCAGAAAAATAAAAAGATTCTTTCTAGTTCTTCTTCTGACGTTTCTCATACGAAAACCCCCCCTCCGCCGAGCAAAAAACTTTTTACAACACGAAATCACTTCGAAGCTTTAAATTCAAATCCATGTGAAAAAGATTCACCAGACATCGATGTTGACGCTAATGATGTTATATCTAAAATTTGTTTTAACAATAAATTTAAGGACCAGGATTGTGAACTTGAAGGAACTAAATCTCCAATTATTAGCCCAAGGTATCTACTAAAATATAACATTTCACTTACTGTCATTTTTATAGTCTTTTGTCGTTTAAGATTGTCTTCTTTTATTAATGTTGGTCTATTTCGTATATCAACTGGTCCATAATTGAATGTTTCAATTCTATTATTTAAATTGTCTAATGAGAAATATTTGCTATAAAATATTAAGTGATTTAATATAAGAGCTAAATCATACTTAAAAACACCTTCTAATAAATCGTGCATAATGTCTACACTAAAGTTATTAACCACAGAAAATGAATGAACATCATTCCATGTACATATTTCTTTTATACCAGTAAGAGAAGAATCGTTAGCCATTACATCTACATTATAATTGTTCAAATTTCTTAGACAGTTATCATTTTGTTTCAGCTGAGAGTGACATTCAGTTTTACTGCATTTACAAAAACGACAAGGGTATCTAGCAATAAAGTTTTCTGAAAAACCCAAAATTGAATGTAATCCAAGGTTATCCCCCAAAATTAAACCTAAGGAAAAATATACTTGATGTGATATGTTCTTTATGTTTGGTGACCCCTGTCTCTTCTAAATAATTTAGTTCTGTTATAAGATTATAAAAAATTTTATGATTTCCATAATACTTTGAATCATCACTTTTAAATAGAGAAGCTAAAAATATATTGCTTAACGAAGAAGATAATTCAGGTGGCAAACACGATAATGAAACATATACAGCACCTAGCTTTTGACAACCAGCATGAGAACCTAAAGGGTTGTTCACTTCAAAATCATCAAAATATAAAAACAAAGGTAAAATTATTTTGTTCTGATTCATTCTTAATTTCTCCTTCCATAATTGTGATTGTAGAAAACTTGATATCAACTCACTTTCAGTTGTTTTCAAATAAGATATATAATTTAGTATTATCTCAAACATATAACTGTGTTCTAAGAATTTTTCGAAAACTAATCTAAGAGGAATTACACTTATTTTAACTGCTTTTGGTTCCAATATTACTCTACCATTACATAATCTATCATTAATCCTGTATCCAATGGATATTTCTTCAGGTCGAACTAAAAGGCCCTGTTCATCAAGTGTCTGTAGTCTTAAATATTCAGTTTGCATATTCTCAAATGGTGAACCCATATAAAAAATTATCTCTTTAATTTGTGATGGCTCATTGCCAATATTAAGCATCGTTACATACGCTTATTACTTGATTTATCTTTTCTTTCAAAATAGATAAAATCATACTATTAAACTCTTGTAAATCATCAATCAATTTTTGAACTGTTTTTCTAGGTAAACCAGAGTAACTATACCATTTAGAAATTAAAGCAATACTATTTTGATAAATTTGTTTTTTATGTCATCTACTGATTCAATATTTTGATCTTCATTAATATTAACATTGCTATTGGGAGAAATGTTTGAAACAGCAGGTGGTATTAACTCACAATAAGTATGAACTACTTTATCAATACTATTAAAAATTAAATTTATAGGATGATAATTTAAATGTTTCTTAAACGAATTTAAATTACTGAAACTTCTAAAACAATTCTGCTCTAAACATTTAAACTCTTTAATATTATTAACAATGTGAAATATATTTAAATGTATCATCAGGTGACTAACTGCCTGAAATTGTTAAAAACATAAAAAACACTTAAGCATATTTAAACTTATTAAGTATATTATACAACAATTTAATAGAATAAATGAGTTATTTAAAATTATTGAAATCGTTCATGAAACTTTGAACAGCCAAAAACTTCTTGTTGGGCCCAGTTATATCAAAAAAAATGTTTTGAATCAAATACCAAATTTTTTCAGCTTCAGGAGGGTATTTTAAATTAAATGTATGAAAAGACGCATACGTCCAAGGCTTTAACTGGACTCTCTAATTTATAATGTATATCATTTACCACTGTAAAACAATCTGTGTCATTGTTCGCGCCAAACAAGTTGCTTATCGCTTATGCGCGCCGATGACACCGTCTTAATTGCTTCTTTTCCTCTCCATACTCCACTCCGTCCTTATAACCATTTTACTATTCTAATTTATAATATTGTTATTTATTCTCTTTGTATATATATATTATTTTCTGTCGAACAATTATTGGTCGATATTTGCCACATATGCTTATTATCATTTATCGCTGTTTTTTTTCATATCATTTGAAAATTATTATTATTGTTTTGCGGCCAACGCCCTTATTATTATTATTATTCACTACTTTGTCGTTTTTTCAAACATTTTTGTTCCCGCTATTGCAGCGGTTTGTTTTTATACTGTTTTTAAATCGCATTGAGCGCAATCGTTTGTATTATTATAAGGCAGTGAGCCTTACTACTCACACATTGCTATATTGAGTCCCTATATTGTGAAAGGACAATAAATACTATTTTATACTTCACAACTGTCTCTCGTAAGTTACTTTTTTTTATATATTACCTCATACCTACGATCAACATAGCCAGCGTCTACCGATTGCTGTGTGTCGCTGTGCTCAACTCCGCATCACCACCGAGAGAGTTCTTCCGCGTAGTCCGCCAGCACCCATTGTGGGTTGTGTGAGAGGCCGCCCCGGTCGCCTAGTCGTACCAGTCATTAGCCCACCAGCCACCAGCCCGCCAGCACCTTCCTTAGTTATAAGTAGTTTTAAGTTGTCCCAATATTGATAGTTCCTCCCTGTGGTTATTGCACCAGACCGGATCGACCACAGGGCCCCTTGGCCCCATTTAAATAACTTGCATCATCCTACTTCCCTTACATAAATATATATCTCTTCCCGTTCCTCCATGTCATCGTCGTGCGCATAAATTGCCTACTCGCAATTTATAAGGCGTAAATATATTTGGTTGCCTATATGCCATGCCAATTAGTCGGCGTTGTTGTTTTAGGATTGGCCGTTTTTTTGGCACTTATTGTTCTCGGGCATTTTCCGAATGGTCCTTCGAGAGCCCATTGTGTTGGGCGCCTACATTTTTTGGTCCTTCGAACCGGATGTAGTTAATAAAAACCACGAATATTTATAGGATTACACCACTTTTGTCTTTACACACGATCAATTTGGTTCGTGATATAATCGTTATAGGTAGTACCTACATCTGTAAATTCTGTACTGTCATTGAGGTATTATATATCTAAACTGCTCTGCTGTAGGTGATCTACGAACATCTTCTCGATTTTGTAGTCCTACTCTTGCGTTGAGTACATTCAGATCATAATGTCGGAAACTATTTACAGCGACGCAAAATCGCATGTTCTTCGTTATATTACTAAATTAAAAAGTTTTGTACAAGCGTCGATTGATTTCAATAATGACCGTACAAATTCTGGTAAACGCGCCAAAATCGCAAAAATGATCAGTGAACTTACCCCTCTTCGTATTTCCATTGAGGATGACGTGCAACGAATGGAATCAGCCGTTAATTCAAAAACAGCCCCTGCTGAGATAACAGATAATAGTGAAAGTCAAGCGCTTATTACATCCTTCGACAGTCTCTACTACGAGTTAGCTGCCTTTGCTGACGTTCACAAATTGACAATGTCACCGTCTATGATCGCAGCTACGACTTCATTCACAAACCAAACTAATAGTATACACAATTTGTCAGCTTTTCAATTACCTAAGCGTAAGTTCCCTACTTTCTCCGGTGTGATGACTGAGTGGCAGGGTTTCGAGGATTTGTTCACATCTATTTTATCACACGCTTCTGAACTACCGGACGTTGAACGTTTTGAGTACCTGTCACCTGAAGATGTCTCTTACGGGTGAAGCTCTATCACTTGTGTCCCATCTCGCTTTAACAGCTTCCAACTATAGTAGTGCTTGGAAAATCTTGCGTTCCCGCTACGGAAATAAGCGTGATCTCGCTCGTGTTCACCTTGATTCTCTGCTCTCTAAACATATAGTCAAATCGACTGATGCCACCTCTATTCAAGAGCAAATAAATATAATCTTACAGTCATTTTCTACGTCACTGCCAATGAATACAATGTATGGCTGCACAGTTAGTCCATAGTTAAATGCCTTTTCAACTTTGTTGCTTTGGATTGTTTTCAGCTCATTTGCATTCTAAAACACTATTAATATACAACAGTTATAAATAAAATATAAAATATACCGAAATGCTGATCACAAAAGCTGAAGCTTGTTCTATTTTTGAAGGCCTCCAAAACTTTGGTTTTAGATTTTTATTCCCATTTTTTATAACAACATTTACCGGTTGAAATAACAGTGGTATAATTTTTATAGCAGCAAAGTCGTCTTGTCCTTTAAAAACAAAAATTTAGATATTAGGAATCAATTGATATGATTTAATAGTTAAGTTAAATTATTGCCTGGTATTCTAGGGTTCATTAATTTTTTTTTTTTTAAAGTATCTTGAGCACCCGAATTAATGTTATTTCTTTGTACATAAATCTTTAATTTTTGCTTGAATAAATCAAATTTATTAAAAAGTGACATTCCTTTGTTAGGATAAAATTCTTCAAAATTAATATCAATCTAAAATATATAGTTTAGGCATTTAATAGCACAATAAAAAAAAAAATGATAAATTTATTGGGTAGCTAAATAAAAATAATAAGTACTAACTAACAAATGTCCTACAGGCTTTGACAAACCCGGGTATTTAGCTAAACAATTTATATCTCTTTCCTTGTTAAGTCAATAAGGCGCGGTTTCTTTCCAAAATTGAAGTAGTTGGTTATCTGGATTTGTGTTATGCTTTAACCAATTTAATGATTCTTCAAAATCTAAATAATAAAATGTATTTATTTTATTTTATTTGAAGTACCTTACCTACTATGAATTTGTTCAATATATTAAAAATGTAAACAATTACTTAAATTTTAATTTCATTTATTTATAATAATTTATAACCTTTTTCATTGAAAAGATAGGTTATAGAACTTATAATATACTTACTCATGGGTGTGCGCACTGGTGGTGCGAACACTACCTGCGGCTTTTTGGTGTTTGTAACAGAAACAAATTGTTTATTCAATTATGTAACTAATTTTACATTTTTTAATAATTTTGGATTTTGGAATAAATTAATATTGAAAAAGTATAAATGCCATTAGAAATTTTTTTTTATCAATTATCGTACATATGCATTTATAGTAACCACGGTTGTATTTCAGTTTCTATAACTGCGGACCGTGGTAATTTCATAGAACATATTGTTCTATGGTAGTAAAGTAAGTTGTTCTCATCGCACGTATGATATAGATAATATATATTATTATATTATATTATTATCTATAGTAGTATAGTATTTGATATTAGTGATAACAATTGTATTGGTGTTTTTACTTTTTGAAATCTTTATTTTAATCGTCAAACTTTGAGTCGTATAACCACGGTTAACCTTCAGTAGGTCGCGCGGGTTATGAGTACCTATTCCGTCGCGCGGGGTAAAAATTTTCCTTGATCATAAACATAACACATTTTTCTTTAATATTTATTTATTTTAAATTTAATTTTTATTGTATATAACAAAAAAAGAATACGAAATATAATTAATAATTTTAATTTACATTTATTTTGTTATTTTACGTATTAGACAAATAAATGATATATTATTTTAAACTAATTTAAAAATTATCAACATTATTATTTTTTACATCTCACTAAAACACTCTGGACATACTTCTACTAGGTGGTCTCTGCATATAAGCTTTGCACAATTAGTGTATACTTTTGTTGTTTTTCTATCACGTTGACGGTCAAAAAATTTACATCTTCCTGACGCTCTTACCCGCTGCTCACCTACTTGTAATGTTGGTTTGTACCCATAAATATTTAGTCGCGTTTTTATATTTTGTGGAAGTGAAAGTACTGTTGCACGATATTGCAATTGTTATCCATTAGTTGTTTTGCTAATATTTTTAAAAATTGAAGACGAGTATATTTAGTTTGACTGTTTTCGTGATATATAACTTGAGCATTTACCGCACCGATATTCAAAATTGAATAAAATACTGTAAGTGGCCATCTATTACTTCGTCTTGCAACTGTATAGTTCTCTGTCATCCTGTCCATATTATCAACTGCTCCTTTTGTGGCATTATAAAATGTTATAATTTCAGGTTTTTTTGCTAAGCCTGTACTTTCATCTATGGTTTTACTATTATGCATTGTTGACAAAACTAGTACAATTTTATTTTTTTTCGGCATATATGATACTAAAGATTTGTTGTTCTGAAATCCGAAGTAAGAAGAACAAAGTTCCCTATTTTTAGTAAGAAGAAATTCTTTTGGAATCTCTCTTTTATTTTTCTTTATTGTAGCTTTCTGTATTATACAGCGACGAATCGTAAGATTATTGAAAATATCAATTATTATTTTTATCGTTAACATATCGGTAAACTACTATGCGATTGCCGCAACGATTAGTTGGGAAAAATAGTAGATAAATCTAATAATAATATATTATATGGCAAATATGGTATTCACCCGTCATGTATAAAATTCCAATCAATGCTTTTATTTCTTTGTAGTTGGTATCCGATGCATCACGTTCGCGACTATAACTTGCACGTGCCTATGATTTATATATATTAGTGCAATTTACTATTTTATCCAACATGGGCTTGGTAAAAAACACTTGCCAACATTCAAGAACATTTGTTTTGTTTCTAATAATTGGTGAAACACCCGATTTTTCGGTAACATAATTTTTTTTAGACGTGCGAACTCTCTGGTTTGGGGCACGTTTATTCCACCTAGTTCCATCTTTTCCGACGAAGTATGGCAATATTCTCATGCTGAGTGGTAACTTATCATCTGATTCATGGTAATTATCATCATTTGGAATCGCATTATCTACAAAATTATATTCTGTCCTGAGTTTTCTTCATCAGAAATATCGGATTGTTCAGTATCCGTGTTATGATCTTTTTGTAAAATGTCAACATTATCCTCATTTTCGTCACTTGAGTTTCCTCCCCAAATATCGTCATTATCATCGAAATCGTCAATGAACGCTTCAATTCGTCGACGTTCTAATTCATCCATTTTCAAATATAATATAAAAGTACGGGAAAAAATAAATACGTATTTTGTCGCGCGGGGTAAAAATTTGCCAAACTCGTACTGTTCAAGATATAATATTATTATTATCTATCGCGTTATTCCGAGACCAAGTTCGACGACCTTTGTACAGATTAAGCTCGGCAAGTTCAACAGTCGTCCCCTCCTCTCTTGCCTATAAGACAACCGTGGACATCCACCTACGCACAGTACGTACTGTTCTTCCGCCCTACGAGACGTCGCCTTTGTCGCGTGTGCGGCGTTTTTCATTGTGGGCCATTTTGTGCCATTTTTGTGTCATTCGGTATCGTTGACGTAGTTTTATTAAAAAACGTTTGCGGACCGTTTCTTTAATTATACCGGTTTTTGTATCCTGTCGTGCGGGATATCGCCGCTGTTGTGCGTTGTGCGTGGGCGCATTTAGTCGTATTTTGGCCGTGTGAGCCGTTGATGCATGATACCGCGTATTAATGCTTATTTATTAATTGCAAGGTTACTGCATCGTCTATGCTATTATTATTGTGTCGTTGTGCGGGACGTCGTCATTAATCTTCGTTTCATCCCTTGCTGCATTACGAGTACGTGAATTACGTAGTAAAAATATTACGCAAATTAGTGTGTCAATGACCTGGCGCCTGTCACCTAAAATAGAGTGATATCGGATCCAGTAATTAAACGCAGCAAGTCTGGTGGTCACACTGCGAGGGTATCAGCCGTCGGCGGAGATTAGCAGCTTATTGGTATCGTTAATTTTGTTTATATACTATCCGTGATAACAGTGTTATCGATCACGTTCATTATTATTATTTATTATTGATTGTCAGTTATACTATTTTTCTATTTATTTTATTTGGGCGCCCGTATTTTTATTATTCATATTGTGTCTGTGTATTTTATATGACGAGTGTTACAATATATATTTATAGCACGACGGTGCAAATAAATTAATAGTTTATTCGTTATAATATTGGTCACCCACTCCATGTACGATAGCTTCCTATATAGTCTGGGTTTTTATTAGCTTGCCATCCTAGGCTAACCGCCTTACGTAGGAGCCTGGTGGTACACGTACACTTACACTTCTAGCGCTGGTATTGAACGTACTAACAGATAAAACATTGAACAAACTTAATATAATCTAATCCAACACTCTTATACCAACCTAAATAATATTAAAACATCGATTAAAATTAGTGGGGTAAAAAATTACCCCACGCGACCTACTGAAGGTTAAAGATATACTTATATACTTGTTATATATTTATCTTTAATCGTGTATAAAATATGAGTGAAAAAAGAAAAAACACATTATTTAGTTTCTTTCAAAAAAAATAAAAATGTAGTGATGATACTAATACTATTACTAATAGTATTGTTGAGAATTCAAAAGGTAAGTAAATATCTAACTGGCTCCATCAATTTAAATTTCAATAAATTATTATTTATTATTGTTATATTGTCAACATTTTTATTAATTATTTAGATGATTTGGATCTAGGCGGTAAAACAAATCCGAGAACGTTGCGGCGAAGATCAAACCTGAACAGAGGCTATGATCGACGACAACACCGTAGTTTATCAAATAGACAACTGCACACCTCGATACCAGTCGCACCTCCTGCAGAACGGTCGACTACCAGCGGCTTTACACGCGGTGTTACCACTCTTGCCATCGGTCACGCAGTGTCTCTCGTGGTTGCGGCAGTGCCCCCAATTCCCTCAATCGAACTGCCATTGCGATTGACCATAAAAAAGTCCTTTTCAGGACTATTAACACAGGCCCTCCCGGCGCGCCTATTCAGGCATTCGCTCTGAGCTGTGACTTACATAAGACCGCAGGAAGGTACTGCGAGCTCATCCCAATTTATTGTAAATAATTATATATAATATGAGCCCCTAATAAATTTTATTATAGTAGCACCTCTATAGGTCCGATACCGCCCGTAACGCCTGCTTACTCAAGCCGGCTGTACGGCCCGGATTAAAAATACCTATCCACATAAATGTAAAAATAAAAATACGTGATACCATAATAATTGGCATTATAAATTATTTCTCAAAGATAGGTCGTCGAACACCGGCGTACCGTATCATCATTCATACTAATGGTTAATAAAACTATTACATTATTTATTGTTTCTTATAAAAATAATAACTTATAGAGCAAGAAAAAACATCTGGACTACCATGCCATCCTGATGACCCAGCAAATATTTTACCAACTTTTCAGTTAGAACTTAAGTCTCGCATTCACCGTGGACCTTATCAACCAGTACTTTATTTTTATCCCAGAACAAAGTTTGGTAAAAATGATAGAAGTTTCATTAAAATCCTGGTTTTCAACATTTAAATGGATTGAATATAGTCCTATGATGGATAGAATTTTTTGATTTTCATGTTGAGTTTTTGATGCTTCTGATGGCCGAAATAGTGGACAAATCGATAGGACTTTTTCTCACATAAGTTTTTAAAATTTGAATAATGCGACATCCAGATTAAGAGAACATCAAAAATCTAAGTACCATATAAACAGCACAGAATCACTAGCAAATTATTTGAACTCAAAATCAATAAATTGATGTTGTGTAAGAGGAATCCAGAATTAAAACTTTACAACAAAGAGAAAAACAACGTCTTCTTAACCGTAGCATTCTACATCGTTTAATAGACATTACAATTTGTTTGGCTAAAAGTGGCAAACTTTTTCGAGGACATCAAGATAACTCAACAAGTGTAAGTAAAGGATTATTCTTAGATTTTCTGGATGTATTAAAAAAATATGATGTTACACTTAGAGATCATCTAACCCATGGCAAGAAAAATGCATCATATTTAAGTAATAGAATACAAAACGACTTGCCACAATCTATCAACAATGTTATGAAAAGAAAAATTGCGTTAAATGTATGTAATAAATCAGTGTCAGTATGTACTGATGAAACTAGTGATGTGGGTCATTATGAGCAAATGGCTGTAATTATAAGATATTTTGATGATGAAAAGAACAAACCTGTTAAAACATTTATTGGCGTTCTTTATCAACTTTTAGTAATCTAACTACAAAAATTAGTGAAAATAATGTGACTTGGCAATCAGTTTTATTTGTGTGTTTCGACGGCGCTAGTGCAATGTCTGGAAAAATAAATGGAGTTTAAATGAAAGTCAAAGAGGTTAACTCAAAAGTACAGTATGTAATGAGTTTTCATTTTATTTTTTCATTAACCGTCTTAAAACCTATAATGGTTAAAATACGTATTGTAAGTGCAAGTTTACAATCACCAAATTTGGATCTTTTAACTGCCGTTCAATTAATAAATGGTCTAAAAAATTCATTAACCAAGTTTAGATCTGATGACAATTATTTCACAAGTTTGTATAACAAAGTTTTAGAAGTCTGTAATGAACACAATATAGAAATGCCAAGTGTAAAAAAACGAAAAATATCAAAAAAAATTAACGACAGCAATACACAGTATATCAGCACTGACAAAAAAAGTGAACGGAAAAGAAAATTGGTGTAGTAATTGGTGAAGAGTTTTCATCCGATAAAACGCAATACGCATATTCCTTTGTTGGAAGAACTTTCTTCACAGGTGACCTCAAATAAATTTCTTTTGCATGTTACATGCATGGTAAACGGTCACTTTGTACTGTCCATTGTTTAAAATGCAGAACGCGGACACTTTGTACTATTATATACATAAAGTATATATATTATAAATATAAGTTTTATACATCAGTAGTAACTAATAATTATGTATAGTGTTAATTATTAAAATGTTTATTATTTTTATTTTTATTAGCTAATATTCTAAAAATTTGTAATAGTAAAAACTATTACTAAACTATTTTCATATTATATTACCTTTTGACTTATTTATATTGTACACATTTTTTCAATATATTTTATTTTTTGACGTTAGACATTTATTTCAAATTTGACATATTTCTATATTATCCTATTTTTATTTTTATTTTTTATTAGCTAATAATATAAAAATCATTACATCTAAATACTATTTATATATTATACTACTTTTTGATATTTTTTTGATATTTATATTGTACACATTTTTACATGAAGTTTGAATGATATTATTGATTATTTTTTTATTTAGATTATTATTATACAAATATAATCAATATTTTATAACAATTTTATTTTTATTTTTTCTATTTTAATAATTAACACTATACATAATTATTAGTTACTACTTATGTATAAAACTTATATTTATAGTATATAATAGTATAAAGTGTCCGCGTTCTGCAAAGTACCTTTTTACCAGACCGTACAAAGTGTCAGCGTTTCGCACTTTTAATGCCTGA